>NC_091202.1:9983041-10283041 GCF_040958095.1 Procambarus clarkii | reverse complement strand
CTTGTACACGTTCATATATATATATTCTCTTGATAGTGCAACATTGTATTATAAGACTTGGCCTACTTGAGGAGGTTGGTAATATTAGGTGGTGAATCAGGAGAGAGGATACCACTAGATAAGCTGATGATAGAGTTCTGATGGTGTTGGAGTGCAACCTGACTGGAATAGTATAGTGTAGGATTCATTATTATTATATGTGTGTATGTATTGTGTATATGCTTTGTCCAGTAAATGTAATCAAATTTGCTGGTGTTTGCCCTTGTCCTAGTGAGGCTTCCCAGGAAGTAGGAGTGAAGGGGAAAGAGAGAGAAAGAACCAAGAACCACTGCTGTGGACAGGGTAGAAGGTAATACTAATAAGTCAAAGAAGATTGAGATCATATCACATAAGAAGAGAGTGGGGGGTCACAGCGGCTCAAGTGGGTGTGTGCACGTGACAACGAGGCTAAGTATTGGAGCCGCATCCCCTAAACGTGTGACGTTGAGCCCCTCTCCAAGAGCCAGAAGCGCCCAGTGTGATCTCCTGGTAAAGTATAAGCACTCTACAGAGTTGTGGGTTGGGTTGTCCATAGAGAAGGATCAACGACAACATGACGACACCAACCCACTCTACAATATTATATGGTAAGTTACTACCCACTTGTAGTGTAAGTAGAGTCAAGTCCCGACCGTTTTGCTTTTTCCCCAACTGTCGCGATTTGCATCAGGAGGGTATTCATTTTTCCTCCGATGGTCGCGATTTGTCACAGGGGTGTTATAATTTTTTCCCGACAGTTGCCTCTAACCCAGGGTATGTTTTTCAATTTTTATTCATTAGTGCTTCGTAGTCTCCTAATATTTTCATTCATTTATCGTCCGCTCCCGTCCATCATATATTCATATAAATTCATATATTCAATAAAAGGGGGATTAAAGAGCTCTCTTCTAGTCCCTACTATTTCGCTCAAGGGGATTAAACTGCAGGCTTCAGTCGAACTTAAATTTCATTACCTCAGTGACCCTGCACAGGCTAATGGTAAATGAGATTTCATTTTCCCTGTATAAGACCGTTTTCTGATATGGTTTATTTATTCCCATTTTCAATATTTATGTCAAGAGGAATTAAAATGCCGCCTTCTGTTGCACTTAAATTTTGTTACATCAGTGACCCTGCACAGGCATTGCTAATGGTCAGTGACGTCATCCAGTCTTCATCATCCCTGTATAAGACCGTTTTCTGATATGGTATATTTATTCCCATTTTCAATATTTATGTCAGGGGATTAAAAGGCCGCCTTCCGTCCTGGTCGATTTTCGTTACCCTAATGAGTGATGGCTAACCTTCTGGTCCCTTTAAATTTTGTTCAAGAGGATTAAAAAATCGGTCCCCGTCTGGGGCTGTTTTGTGTTACCCCAGTGAGTGATTGTTCGTCTTCCATTTCCCTTTAAATTTCGCTGAAGGGGAATAAAAGGTAGCCTTCCGTCTGGGGTGTTTCTCGTTACCTCAGCGACCTCCACATGTGCATTCTTCTTCCTACTGTGACGGTAAAGCGTTGGTGTTCGGCTGTTCAAAAGCTAGGGGCAGGGCCTCGTCACATTAAAGAAAAAAAAGAGAAAAAGCGGGAACTTTCGTCTGTGGTAAGGTAATGGGAAGATACACAAAACACAAGTAAATTTAACAATGAAATTTTAATTACGTTAGAAAAACAAGACATGAATAAAATTGAGCATAAAATATAACAGACAAGTCAACAAACAAAATAATAAGAATAATCACTGGCAAATGAAAAGTTACGTTAAGACAAGTGAGTTACAGTGATAGCAAAATAAATAATAATGATGATGCCGGAATATTGGCTTCGAGCTGCCACCTCCCTTAGTACACGAAAGCCAAGGCTTAGTCTACCAATGAGAGATGTCAACTGCAAGGAGCACTGGAATATTCTGACTGCTCTGGGCCACAGCAGCCCAGACGTCAACTTGTGGCGGAGGGTGGAGGGCAGGTGCGACGGGACACCAGCCAATCAGCGACAGGCAGGCGATGGACAAGCAGTTTACCGGTTTACAGTGGCGGAGGCGAGCAGGTGTGCCGGATACGTTTTGCTCTCTGGGCAAAACGTTTTGGAGATACTTGCTGGATATATCTTCTATATTATCTGTTGTTGTAACGTACTTTGGAGGGAAGAGCAGGCTCAATCTCTCTTGAAAGAGATTATCGTCACACTACATTAAGTTCGTTTTCCTTAATAACATATTTTCCATACTGTTTCCCATTTTCTAGCTTAGATTGAATATTGAACATAAGAAATGAAATTTCAGAGGGTCTTTTTCAGGATCTCCTATTTACAAACATGTTCCATAGTCTACAGCACCTTTTGGAGTCACTGCCTTGGGTGACACAGTAACTATACGCTTTGACGGTCCCACTGCAAATGTGCCCACACTGCCTTGGCTCCACTTTGGTGGGGAATTAGATTGTTTAGATTTAGTTGGAGTACTTGTGGTTTACAATTATTGATTTCTGAAGGTTTACTTGGTGGTTTTAATTTGTCATGCGTATGAATTTGATGAATTACTGAACATATGTCTCAATATGTCCCTAGGTATTTTCTCCTGGACGGTTATTTTCAAGACCCACTCAGCTTTGGTTGTATTGGCTGTTAGACTGAGGGCCTTGATCATGGATTTTCCCTCCAGCTTAAAAACTTGGAGTGAATAAGATGTAGCCTCCCGTGAGGGTAAATGCAACAGCTTATGAACCATGTGTGTGAAGTTCTTACTTCTGGATCAGTATAATTATCGTTGAGGAGTTATGTGAGGTCATATTCGTCCCTAGTTAGCCTCTGATGGGATACTACTTATTTAGCATCTCCTGATACTTTGCAGATAAGAGAATTAACTACTCTTGGGTAAAGATGGTTTTAAGTCCTGAGAAAATAGGTAAATTAATTGGAGGGAGTCTTCAGTCTGACTCGGATTAGATGAAACTGTTCATGTTGCCTTGTTCTGTGCAATTATTTTGATGAAAGGATCCAACGTGGCCTGAGTATTATCCTCATATTGTGCTCGTTCAGCAATATTATTATCATCTAATTATTCAGTGGTTAAATTAGTGTTGGCAAGTTCAACTAAATACTTTTCTATCTGTCGCTTAACTTGCTCGAATTTACTTGTCGCTACTTGAAAGTAGGTTTCTAGTAGCACATGATCTAATGGAGACTGTTGAGACAGATCATTGCATATATTAATCTGTCTTATTAAGTGACCTCTAAGTCCTGTCAGAGTCTGTTTTAATTTCATTTCTGTATTAGCCATGCTGGCTGTTTGATTGGTATTGGTAGGGCCTATACATTGTTTCTAATATTGTTACATTGCTACTAATGTAACAATATTGTTATTAATATAACTAGGGGTACTTGCTCATAAATTATGAGCAAGCACTGATGGTAGTAGCCTAGGGCTAAATTTGCTGTCACTACGCTAAAATCCTACCTTCTTGAAGGCTAGCACAAAATAATACATGCATAATCATACACAAATACTTTGAATGGTTATCAGTACCACTGGAAGTACTTCAGGATAGCTAATCAAAATCACCCTTGGTTGGTGGACACACTAATTATTACTCAATTGTGAAATGATTATAGGTAAATATTTAAATAGGTAAATAATTGTAGATACTCAACACAACTCGTGTTGGTATAAGTCCCATCCGAAATAGGGTCTGCACAATTAATTAATGGTGCTAGGTTGTTCAATATAGTACAACTCTAGACTATGGTAATATAATGGGACTAGGTTGAAAATGATTTAGTTCAACAATTGTCAATGTTAATATATAGGACTAGGTAATCAATATTTAGTTCAACTAGTCAACGGTAACATCCTACCCTGTAGTGGGTTGGCAATTAGTTATAGAATATTGTGCAGCAGAGACCAGTGCAATATTTTTAATTGAGGTTATAATTTATATATTAAATAATTCTCTATTCAAGAGAAATTATATACACCTAAATTATATACAGGTGATGATAGCCTCTCAATAATCTCTAGTTATTTTGTTAAGATTATTGTTTATATCAGTCACTTCATGAAATTAGACACTATAAATTTAGTGTAAATAAACTCTGCAAAGGAGTAGCCACAATTTGGTTTGATTTAATTAATTTATGTAGTGTCACTTCGTGAATATAAAACACCACGTAATTGGTAGTTAATCTCAGTGAAACTGCTGAGGCTAGTGGGAGGCCAGTCTGTGACTATTTATCTGTTTTTAATATATTGTTTACTAATTTATTAGCAGTCTGTTTCTACTGATAATTATATGCTTAATTATTTATGGCACTACTTCTTATTATTAGGTACAAAGGCCCAATAATGTGGGGAAAATGACTCATGGGATCTATTTATATATTTTACAATTTATTAATTTATTTAAGGAATTCTAATGTATAATTTATAATTAATTTATATATTAATTTATTTATGTCGATAGCGGACTGCACGATGTTAAAGTGGAATGTATGATTTAAATTCCCACAAATCGTTTCCTACACAAGCTGGGGGGGGAGGTTATTAATTATAGTCTATCAGTCAAAATTATCGATTGGCAGATGTTGGGATTGAGTACTACAGATGTTGGACGTAGCATGTTTGGAGCAGATGCTCCTTTGTTTATGATCTTGTTAATAATATTTCATGTATCTGATAATTGTTTTGTTGTTGTTGCTATTGGCTGAGAATAAAACCATGTGGACGAAGATTGTTTCTCTTCAGCCTTCAACCATAACAGTGGCGACGAGGATTAAACATCTTCGGCAGAGAGCCTGGGTACGAGACGTGGTGTAAGGACCAAGTGAGAGCAGGGTACATCCACGCTTCGCATACAACAGTTGAGTGTGCTGCCACCGTGGCCATGGCTACGCCGCTCATGTCAATGGAGCCGTTAAACACTGCCAAGATCTCGTTGGGCCTGTGGCTCAGCCTGCAAACTTTCAGTACCGGGAGATTAAGGAGGACGCCAACAAGAAAGTGATACTCTTACTTTCACTGGGTTCTGAAGCGTGTAGTGTTCTCGGAAATTTGTGTGCACCTCAGCTACCCCACACAAAGACCTATGTAGACCTGATTGCCCTGCTTAAACGTCAGAATATGGTGAAACCGTCATATCACAGGAGTTTGATGGATTTCCAGAAGAGGACGAAAAAGCAGGAATCCGTACAGGATTTATATGCAGAATTGAAGGCTTTGGCTAACCACTGCAGCTTCGAACATAGTTGGGCGGCAGGGTTAGGAATCAGTTGTTCATGGCAGTGGAAAAGGAGAATTATTTCCCTAACCTGGTGGCAGAAAACTTGGATCTACAATCGTTGACATCATGGACAGTGCTCGAGAAGATATTGAACCTGGAAAAGGCTTTTGGAAGTAAGACTTCTACTCAGGAAATTATGGTCATACAGGGCCAGACCAGATGTAAACACTGTAGATACAATCACATAAGTAGAAAGTGCAAGTTTAGTGCCTATATATGTAACTTTTGTAACAAGGTGGGACACTTGCAGAGAGTGTGTAGGGAATATCTGAACAGGAACAGCAAGACCTGGGAGAGGAGACGACCAGGGAATGCAGGTAGAAGAGGTAGTGGTACTGTGGTCAAGGCAGTAGAGGAAGGTAACCAGTCTGAAGAAGCTGCAGGTGAGGAAAACCGACTATATTCGGTGAAAGAAAAGGTATGTTCAGTGAAGTCACAAGTGGTGAATTTTGTAATTACTGGGAAGTTAGTTCCCTTGGAACTGGACACTGGTGCTGCAGTGTCAACATTGTCTAGAGATTGGGCAGATACCTTGCAATTGAATGTAAAACCAGGTAAAAAATCATTAAGTGCTTATGATAATGTACCGATTAAGGTCTATGGCAAGGTGTCGGCAAAAGTAGGTTATAATGGGAAAAAAATTGTCCAGGATTTTTATGTTGTGGATTCACAGAATTCTAACCTATGTGGTAAGGATCTCAGGGAAAAAGTGGGAATTTTCTTAGCGGGCCTGGATGAATGGTCGATAGTTTAAACACTTAAAAGGGCCAAACAAATGCTAGATAAATATTCAGTGGAGGCAGATAAGCCTTCACCAATAGCATGGTGGCAAAAATTCACCTGAAAAGTGGGGCTTCACCTAAATTTTTCAAGGCAAGAACGGTGCCGTTTCATTACAAGAAATTGGTAGAATCAGCCCTGGAAAAGCATGTGGCAGAAGGTATCTTAGAGCCAATTACACATAGTGAGTGGGCAGCCCCAATTGTACCAGTGTTGAAGGCAGATCGGAAATCCTTGAGAATCTGTACAGACTTCAAAGAACTGAACAACCGCATACACTGTGAGAAGTACCCTTTACCTAAGATAGACGAGTTGTTGTCACTGGTCTGCAAGGGAGCAATTTTTTCTAAGATTGACCTGAAAGATGCTTACTTGCAAATTCCTGTAGAGGAGGAGCGCCAGAAATTGTTAGTGATTAATACCCACAAGGGGTTATTTAAGTATAAAAGAATTCCTTTTGGACTCTTCTCGTCTCCAGCAATTTTTCAGAGATTCATGTCCCAGTTGTTAATAAACATTGAAGGTGTGGCTAGTTTTTTTAGATGAAAATTGTATGTGGGGAGAATGAGGAAGTGCATGATGCTAGATTATAACAAGTTTTGAATCTTTGCAAAAGTACAATGTGAAGATCAGTAAGGGTAAAACAACATTGAAGACCAAGACCATTGAATACCTGGGGTACCATATTTCAGGTAAGGGCTTTACTCCTTCTCACAAAAATGTAGAGGCAATAGTAGATGCCCCAGCCCCAACATCAGTTGGGGAAGTACAGTCTTTTGTTGGGATGGTTACATATTTTTGTAAGTTCGTGAAGAACTTTTCAACAAAATTAGCACCCTTGCATGAATTGTTGAAAAAGGGGGCTAGATTTAAGTGGGCAGCAAGAGAGGAAAATCCCTTCAGGAATATTAAGCAGGAATTGATCAATTCTCCAGTGCTCTCTAATTTTACTAGTAGACACCCGTTAAAACTGGAGGTAGATGCTTCCCCAGTAGGAGTGGGTTGTGTGTTATTACAGGAAGTAGATGGCGTTACAGCCCTACTGGGACGCAACAGAGTTCTTTTCTGATGGTATTAGTTTTTTGGGTATCCGGCCCCAAGTTAGTAGAGGCTTTCAAGGGGTGAGCTCCGTAACGCAAGTAAAATCAATGGGGGAGGTACATTAAATACACAAGTATACTAATTTATATATATATTCCTGTCCCACCACCATATGTAAAGTAAAGTCACAAAAGGGAATTATTACTACACAGTATATACATCTTCGTCTTCCTCTGAAGACACTGATCACTTGGCGACGCTCACTCTGGGTAGCCTTTCCTGGTTTCCTCTTCCATGGCCCAAAACCTACGATGAATCTACCCTGGCTACAGACCAGCCAAATTACAATCCCACTGAGTGCCTCGTTGTGATGGCCTACAACCACAGTCCAGCCTGTAGCTGGCAGGTACTAGTCAGCCTCACTGTTAGGCCACTCCACGACTAATACTAGGGTTGCGAGCTCTAGGCAGGAGCCTCGTGTGACTCGCTGGTCACTCTCCTCGGTCGGCACCGCAGTGGGTGGTCTCTTCCACCAGCCAGCCCCGGATACGGCGAATCCCGTTACTGCCACTCCTCAGGCAGGCAATCACACACTCAGCAGAGTTTGTCCGGGGGTGGCTCATAGCTTCAACAAAGCAGACTAGTGAAGAGACCTTGGCTGCCTTGGGTAGACTGATTCACCGTTTATCACAGCCGTCCTAGGTTGACTGTGAAAGCAGACACGTCATCAGTACTGGGACACTACATGGGACCACTAGGAAACATCACTTACTAGCTTAGACACAAATGTCCACCTCTTCGCTCCATAGATGGCGTTTACTGTCTAAGCGCCACCTCACCAAAGGTCAGCAGCGGCTACATCACGAGCCGACTAGGACAGGCATCCAGCACTTATTGCCGGCATCTCCCGTCATCACTAGATGGCGTTGCCCATGTTGTGGAATTTTCGGGAGCGGACTCACAGATGGCGTGGACTTCACGGCTTCGTGCTCTGGCGAGGAATTTTGGTTCGTAACACCTCCCCACCAAAAGAATTTGGTTTGGGTTTCTAAAAACAATAAAGGAAACAAACCAAATTACTCAGTTGTTCAGATGCGTGACAATGCATGAGCTACAACGTTATCCACTCTTTTGATGTGCTCAATCTGGAGGGGGTATTGTTGCAGATGTAGACTCCATCTGGTGAGTCGAAGATTCTTCTGTTTAAACTGGGCGAGAAACTTTGGAGGGTTGTGGTCAGTTCGTACTAGGATAGGATGACTATTACTAGTTAGATACACTTCAAAGTGTTGGACTGAACTGATTAAAGCCAACGTCTCTTTCTCTATGACGGAATAGTTGAACTGACTGGGGGTAAACTTCTTAGAATGGTAGGCTACAGGATGTTCCACCTCTTTTTCATCCGTCTGAGATAATACGGACCCCAGGCCATAGTCGGAAGCGTCGACTGTTAGTATAAATCTATCCTCAAAACTCGGGGACCTGAGGATTGAAGAGATTAGAATCGCCTTGAGGCTCTCAAAGGCTTCCTGGCAATGTTCATCCAACGACAGTTTCACACCCTTCCTCAAAAGATTTGTCAGGGGGGCGGCTATGGATGAAAAGTTAGGGAGAAACTTACGGTAGAAACCAGCCATACCGAGGAAACGCAAGATGTCCTTCCTGGTGGCTGGTGTAGGGTACTGGACTATTGCCTCTACCTTGCTGGCCTTTGGCGCAATCTATCCTCCTCCTACCTTATGACCTAAAAAGATGACAGAGGTTTTGGCAAACTCAGATTTGTGCAGGTTGACTACCAACACTGACTGGAGCATGGCCTCGAAGAAGTCCTCTATGTGACGTAGATGGTCCTGCCAATTAACATCATATATTAATACATCATCGATGTAGACCAAGGTGTTTTCTACGTCACACAACACAATACCCATCAGCCTCTGCAAGGTAGATGCTGCGTTTTTCATCTCAAACGGCATCACCTGACATTCAAACAGGCCGTCGGGAGTCACGAACGCAGAGATGGGTTTGGCCCTCTCCGTGAGGGAAACTTGCCAATAGCCCTTAAATAGGTCAAATTTCGTCAGGTAGCTAGCTTTGCCTATGGCATCGAGACATTCCTCTACTCTGGGGAGAGGATAGGTATCAGCTACTGTGACCTTATTCACCTGGCGATAATCAATACAGAAACGGTATTTCTTACCAGGTTTGGGCACTAGTAGTATCGGGGATGACCATGGGCTCGTGCTTGGGGCTATCAGATGGTGTTTCAGCATGTACTCCACCTCATCTTCCACCACCTTTTTCTTTAGGGGATTGAGTCGGTAGGGGTGTTGCTTTATAGTACAACGTCATGCTGCAGGACAGATGTTAGTCCTAGAACATCCCTGAAGATTGTCTTGTATCTCCGGATCATTTTCAGCAATGATGGTTGATCTCCTCCGTTCACATGCGTCAATTTTGCCTGCAAATTACACAGAATCTCTAAATTAGTTGTACATTCTCATCCTCCTCAATGTCATCTTTAGTTGTCACCATGGTTATTGGGAGTGTATCTTGGCCCTCATATTTTTTAATCATGTTAACATGAACTAAAGTTTCCTTCTTTCTGCGGTCTGGAGTGTTAAGAAGGTAATTGTGACTAGTAACCTTTCTTAAGACCTGGTAAGGACCTACAAATTTAGCACTCAAACTCCCGGTCACTGTGGGAGTACATACCAAAACTAGATCCCCTACCAGGAAATCCCTTTGTTTGGTCCTCTTATCGTACCTGCTCTTGGTGGTCTTCTGAGTAAGGCTTCTCTAAGGCTTTCTTTGCCATCTCCCAAGCAGAGAACAACCTGCCTTTATTTGTAGATAGCCAGTCCACAACGTCTACGTTGGTCTCCTCGTCCAGCCAATGGTCTCGTACCACTTCTAAGGGACCTCTCACAGAGTGGCCATAAATCATTTCGAATGGGGAGATTCCTAGTGATTCATTAGGCACTGATCTTACCGCAAATAGGAGGTAGGGTAGGTCTTCAACCCACTTACTCTGCCGGTCATAGCAAAACTTCCTAAGCATGCCCTTCAGCGTCTGGTGGAAACGCTACAAAGCTCCTTGAGACTCGGGATGGTAGGCACTGGAGGTAATCTGTTGGATTCCCAGGTCGGCGATCTGTTGGCGAAACAAACGAGACATAAAATTCGATCCCTGATCCGTCTGAATGGTCTTAGGGAGACCATATCGCGAGACGAACCAGAGTAGATGTTTCACCAAGACCTTAGCTGTAATGGTCTTAAGGGGGATCGCTTCTGGGTACCTACTAACCCGATCTAATATAGTGAGCAAATACTGCACCCCTGAGGTAGAAGGCGGAAGCGGGCCAACTGTATCCAGATTGAGGTGCTCGAAGGGCTCACCTATGGATGGGATAGGGCATAAAGGAGCTTTGGGGACAGGCTGATTTGCTTTCCCTGCCATCTGGCAGGCGTGGCAGGCTTTGCAGAAGCGACGTACGACCTTCTTCATGTGTGGCCAGTAGAAACACTTAGTCGATGAAAGGTTTTCGAAACCCCACTATGTCCAGCAAATCTATCGGCATGAGCCGTTTCTAACAGCTTAGATTGGAACACGGCTGGGACGACTATCCGCTTACCTACCTCAGTTGACTGGGGGTATTTCGGTGGACACCTACGACACAGTACTTCTTTCGACCAGACGTACAGATCACCTCCTTTCGTAGGAGACTCTATGGTATTAGCCAATTTTTGTACTTGAGGGTCCTTCCTCTGCTCTTCTAGCAGTCTGGCTCGAGTCCAGCATTCAGGAACTGGCATCGGGACGGGCGGGTCTGGTGAATAGCTACTCGTAACCTGTGGGATAGGAGGAGAGTCAAACAAAGTATTTAAACCTGATGGTACCTGGAATTGAGCCTGAGACCTTGTTTGCACTACAGCGATTGGATTTGTCTCTTCACACACTGGATCTTCCATGACCAGGGGATGGTTAGGTAACAAACCTAGGGCTAAGCCAAAATATCGTCAATTCCTTCTATGGGAAGACTGTCCACCACAGCTAACTTACACTCGCCTTTGAAGTGTTGGGACTCTAGATGCACCTTTATCAAAGGGGCAACGTACAATGTGGAAGGAAAACCGCCTAGGATTACCTTCTATGTCCCATTCGCTGATACACCTTCGGGTAATGACTTTTCCAAAATCAGAGACTGGGCAGCTCCACTGTCTCTGAGTACTACCACGGGCTTACCCGAGTGGTCACTTGATACATACCCTTGTGAAGTATATGGGGCGAACAACTCTTTCCTCTTCTCTAGGGTGGCCATCGGTGGTACTATACTACTTACTAGCATAACTTCCCTACGTGGATTGTTACCCGCTCTGCTGCGACACCTAGCAGCTATGTGCCCTTTCTTTCCACAGGTGCAACACATTATGTCCATTTTTGGACTAAACCTCCTAGGACTATCTGGGGTTGACTTGGCGGCACTACGAGGGGCGGTCTTCTCCCCTGGTTTATGTTTTGCCGAATATCTTGAGTAGGTCTTTGGGACATACCTAGCAGAAGGCCTATGCGTCAAGATGTATTCTTCAGCCATAGTGGCTGCTGCATTTAAGGTCTCCACCTGTTCCTCTAAGTATATCTTCAGATCCCCTGACAGGCAGTCTTTGAAGTCCTCTAACAGTATGAGCTGATCGAGGTCTTCTTCCGTCTTCACCTTCCGAGAAGCACACCACTCCCGAAAAAGCCGTTCCTTGATGGTCGCAAACTCGGTGAACGTGTGCTCCGAGGTCTTCTTCAGGTTCCTGAACTTCTGCCTATAAGCCTCAGGCACCAACTGGTAAGCCATGAGCACTACCTTCTTCACCTTGTCGTAATCACTGGAGTCATCAAGGGACAATGTGGAGTAGGCAATTTGGGCCTTTCCAGTCAAGACGGACTGTATCATGATGGCCCAATTCTCCTTTGGTCAATCCAAAGAGGCAGCAGCCTTCTCGAAGGCTGCGAAGAACTTCGAAACATCCTTTTCGTTGAATTTTGGGACCATCTTTATATTTCTTACCGGATCGAAACTACTTGTTTCCGTTGTTTTCCTCTGACCACCTAATCGCAATACTTCTAACTCGTGTAGTCTTTCCTTTTCTTGCACGTTCTTCTCGTTCTCGTCGTTCTTCTCTTTCCTTCTCTCTTTCTTGCCTTTCTTTTTCCTTTTTTCCTAATTCCAACCGTTTCATTTCCATTTCCTTTTCTTTCATTTCTCGTTCTATTTCTAATTTTTTCCATTCTATCTCACGATTTATTTCTAAGGCACGCATTTTGACAGTTAGAAAACTTATATTCAGTTCACCTGCATCACTTTCACCGTCACTACCTTTATCTTCCTTTTCAGTGGCAACTACTACCTCACTTTCCTTTGTACTCTGTGCCTCGCTTTCCTGCTTCTCCCCGGCCTTCAAATGTTTGTGAACATTTGACAAGATCTCAACACGGGAATCACTTTCACGTATTTTGATCTCCAGATAGGCACTCACCAGCACAAGTTCTTGCTTTCCCAGATATTTCAATCTGGTAAGACAGTCCTCGTTGTTCAGAGAGTCCTGAACATCGTCCAGATCCTCAATGGTCACTTTCTCTGCCATTGTCACTTAAGTGGTGCACAAACACTTGACACACCGCTTTATTTTTTTTTTTTTTTTGAGATATATACAAGAGTTGTTACATTCTTGTACAGCCACTAGTAAGCGTAGCGTTTTGGGCAGGTCCCTGGAATACGATCCCCTGCCGCGAAGAATCGTTTTTTCATCCAAGTACACATTTTACTGTTGCGTTAAACAGAGGCTACAGTTAAGGAATTGCGCCCAGTAAATCCTCCCCGGCCAGGATATGAACCCATGACATAGCGCTCGCGGAACGCCAGGCGAGTATCTTACCACTACACCACGGAGACTGGCACTTAACTCACCGAGCACTGTACTTCGCCAATACTGCACTTAATCGCACAGAGCACCGCACTCGCCAATATTGTACTTAATCACACCGAGCACCGCACTCGCCAATACTGCACGTGATCACACTGCACTGAACAGGATGTATAACGTCCTAATAATTACAAACAGGGGAATTATTCACAGGGGATTGCACTACGTCACCACCCCTGTCAAACATACTTGACAAGGGGTCGAATCCCGCTGGGGATGCCAATTATGTTACGGCCCTACTGGGATGCAACCGGATTCTTTTCTGATGGTATTAGTTTTTTGGGTATCCGGCCCCAAGTTAGTAGAGGCTTTCAAGGGGTGAGCTCCGTAACGCAAGTAAAATCAACAGGGAGGTACATTTAATACAAAAGTATACTAATTTATATATATTCCTTTCCCACCACCATATGTAAAGTCACAAAAGGGAATTATTACTACACAGTATATACATCTTTGTCTTCCTCTGAAGACACTGATCACTTGGCGACACTCACTCTGGGTAGCCTTTCCTGGTTTCCTCTTCCGTGGCCCAGAACCCACGATGAATCTACCCTGGCCACAGGCCAGCCAAATTACAATCCCTCTGGGTGCCTCGTCGTGATGGCCTACAACCACAGTCCAGCCTGTAGCTGGCAGGTACTAGTCAGCCTCGCTGTTAGGCCACACCACGACTAATACTAGGGTTGAGAGCCCTAGGCAGGAACCTCGTGTGACTCGCTGGTCACTCTCCTCGGTCGGCACCACAGTGGGTGGTCTCTTCCACCAGCCAGCCCCGGATACGGCGAATCCCGTTACTGCCACTCCTCAGGCAGGCAATCACACACTCAGCAGAGTTCGTCCGGGGGTGGCTCACAGCTTCTACAAAGCAGACTGGTGAAGTGACCTTGGCTGCCTTGGGTAGACTGATTCACCGTTCATCACAGCCGTTCTAGGTTGACTATGAAAGCAGACACGTCATCAGTACTGGGACACTACATGGGACTACTAGGAAACATCATTTACTAGTTTAGACACAAACGTCCACCTCTTCGCTCCATAGATGGCGTTCACTGTTTAAGCACCACCTCACCAGAGGTCAGCAGCTGCTACATCACGAGCCGACTAGGACAGGCATCCAGCACTTATTGCCGGCATCTCCCGTCATCACTAGATGGCGTTGTCCATGTTGTGGGATTTTCGGGAGCGGACTCACAGATGGCGTGGACTTCACGGCTTCGTGCTCGGGCGAGGAATTTTGGTTCATAACAGATGGTCAGGACAAAGTAGTATATTTTGCTAGCAAGAAATTATCTCCTGCGAAACAGAATTATTCTCAGTTAGATAAAGAAGCCTTAACTTTGGTATATGGTGTAAAAAAACTGAGGTATTTTCTGCTGCAGAGGAAATTTCTTGCTAGAACAGATCATAAACCCCTGCTAGGATTGTTTGGCAGAGGTAAGCAGATTTCAGTTAATGCCAATGCTAGAATTCAAAGATGGACATTACTACTCTCGCAGTTTGAGTATGATTTAGAGTTTAAGCCAGACCAAGGATAATGTAGTAGCTGATGCATTAAGTAGATTGCCTGTGACAGAAGAATTAAATTACAGTATTCCAGTGGAGTATGTTAACCTGGTGGAATCTATGTCTTTTGAGGATATTTCATTCCAGACTATTAGGAAGGCAACTGGTTGAGATCCCAAATTAAATCTGTTGATGAAATATGTCAAATATGGTTGGAAGGATAATTTATTATTGTCAGAGTATGCTGCAGTAAAGGCTGACCTAAGTATTGATCAGGATGTACTCTTGTATAGGAATAGAGTGGTGGTGCCTGGGGAACTAAGATGTAAGATTTTGGAACAGCTGCATGTTGGCCAAAATGGCATAAATGCTATGAAAGCAGAAGCTAGAAGTTGGGGTTGGTGGCCAAAATGGACCAGGATATTGCTGAGGTAACAAAATATTGTCATATTTGCTTATTTGCTTTAAGAATTATCAGAAACCACAGGCCCCAGTACTTTCTTGGCCATGTAATGGAAAACCCTGATCTAGACATCATATAGATTATGCTGGACCTATGGATAACAAATATTACCTAGTGGTGATGGATTCATACATAAAATTTCTGGATGTTCATGTGTGTAATTCCACCACATTATCTGTAACTTGTGAATTACTACGGAAAACATTTTGTAACTTTGGATTACCAGACATGGTGGTTTCAGACAATGCTCCTTATTTTGTTTCTGTGGAAATGGAGGATTTAAAAAAAATGGCATTAAACATGTAACACCTGCCCCTTATAATCCTTCTTCAAATGGTCTAGCAGAGAGAGCAGTGAGATCCTTGAAAGAAGGGGTTAAAGTGGTTTACGGAAGGTACTATTAATACAAGGCTTTGTAGATTTTTATATAATCAAAGGAAAACTGTTCATTCTACTACTGGTAAATCTCCTTCTGAATTACTGTTTAATAGGCACTTTAAAGTGCACATGGAAGCAGTAAAGACAGATCCCGATAAAGAGAAATCGGTAGCTATCTTGACCAGTCAGTTGGCTCAGGAAGAGGAATTGTTGTTTAATGAGGGGGATGCAGTATATGCAAGGAATTTTGGGATGGGAAAGCCTTGGGTTGAAGGAAAAATTAGGGAGGTCCTGGGCCGCATGAATTTCACTGTGCAAGTGCAGAGTTTTGGGAACATTAATTGGAAAAGGCATGCCGATCAGCTCATGCCAAGGTTCACAGGGAATCTTGAAGACCCTTCAGGTGGGGGTGGGGCAACTAGTGATACCCATCCTAATAATGAAGGGATAGCAGCATCTGCAGGAGACAGGGAGGCAGAGCAAGGGGCAGTAGAGGGTAATGGGGATACAGTTAACCCTATGGACTCTACAGGGAGTAATTTAGAAGAATGTTTCCCAGAAGTAACAGGTCAAGACTCCCAGTTCAGAAAATCAGGAAGTCATACGACCGCCTGATAGACTTAACCTGTAGGGATATAGTTTATTTAAAAGGGGAGGAATGTTGGGATTGAGTACTACAGATGTTGGAGGTAGCATGTTTGGAGCAGATGCTCTTTTGTTTTTGACCTTGTTAATAATATTTCATGTACCTGATTGTGAGATTTTTTTCTACGCCTACCTCCCTAAGGAGGTGGACTACAAGTTTAAAGGCTGCTCACGGCAGTTAAGCACGAGTCCAATAGAAAAAGGAAAAGCGGGAGCAAACCGCCAGGTCTCCACCACTAGGGGGGAAAACTTGTCCACAATAGGCCGCTGGCTCCTCCTAGTTAAACAGGACGTTAAAACTAATAAAGGGTAACCGACGGGTTCTCACAATCAAATATTTATATTTGATGTGGTGCTATGAATTGGAATTCGAATTCCCAAGAACAGCCGTCATATCAAGATCACATCAACATTTAATCGTAATATGCAGAAACATGTGTGGGAAAATATGGTTGAAGGGTTGACATCAAAGACCGTTTTCTATAACATAACAGTTTATTAATAACAAGAGACTATCTACTACATTACCGAGTTTACGTTACGTAAATGTCCATCCAGTGGCACGATAACAAACAGCTAAATAGCAACCCTTGCTGTGCGGCTGCATACTGAACTAACCTGAACACAGGTGTGCCCACTGATGACGCAATATTGCAAATCAAAAAAATATCACAGACTAAGTTACACCACAGCGAGTGGCAATTGCAACACAGCCATTCAACAGCCCCTAGTGAAATGACAGCAGGCTCCATCCTGCTGACAAGTGAACTAACTGAACAATGATGCGCATTGGAGACACAAGCATGGAATCAATAGTGTCACGGCTTCCCAGACAGCTACTATAATCCCAAGCTTAAGGGTCCTCCCGCCCAACAGGAGAGCCCCACGTAACTAGGCGGGTAGTCCAACAGTGACTCCCCCTATCACAACCCAGTGTGAACACTCTTTGCAACTCCCTACAACAAGTTGCACTGTAAACAGTAAACAAAGTCAGGCAAGGCGGGATTCTGGGACACAGCTCCACAAATCCCTAAATTACTCTACTCTCGTCACCAGACGACAACCATAAGAAATTGCCTTAATCAATTACTACATTGATTATGTGATTAATTACATTAATTGACTGATCACAGCAGTCAGCAACAAAGTACTACGTTAATCACAAACAATTGTCTCACACTAGACAACAACATGATGGTACTTTACATTAATCATCAACACTTGTTTCTCTCAATACAAGTCATCTCTGTTAACAATAACTCAAACTCTTATATTACATCACACAATTTACTCCTAGCAAGTATTCAGTGAGTAATTCTCAATTAAGGTCAAACGGACCACTAATTACATCCCCATTGAGTTACGTTAACTAAGCCTACCCTAACTTGGTAGCTTCTCAACAGTCTGTGTCAAAAATTTTACTAGTGAGTGTTAATTATCCTAATTAACTCCGAGCAATTAATTAACTGTCACCAGGACCGATAATTAATCATCCATAAATACGTCTCACTCCGCACTGCCTAAGCAGGTCTCATCAAACATTGTGAATTCACGGGAAAGGAGTTAATTACCCCTAATTAACATGAGTGCAATTAATCCACTGTCCTCAGACAGGACATGATTAATACAACGATTTATGCTAGCTCCATGAACTCGCTTTACTGAGTCATCTGAGCCCACCAGACTCCAGACGTTAATTACTCCACTAATTATCATGAGCCACTAATTGCAATAACCCCGAAAGGTAATTAGTCCCGAGCAAATTCCGTTAACACAAATACTGACAGACTCTGACAGATCCTCTCCCACTACGTGAATTCATGATGAGAAAGTTAATTACAAAATTAGCTAGAGTGGTCAATTAGTTGTCACACGGACAATTAATTGCTCCCGAGACGTATCTCACTCAAGCTCAACACTGTTTTCTCTCATAACAGCCCTCACTCACTCAACAATAAGTGTGCACCCCTTATCCAGTTAACTAACCCTTACTTAATTAACTCACTGAATCCTTAAGTCCTCAACACAACTTAAAGAAACAAAGTAACCCCAGTGTTACATAGGTCACACTTCAATGGCATGCAACAACACAAATGCACTGCCCCCACATACGGTTGCGGCTACTGCAACTCGTTAATTACTGTGCCCACACAATAATGACACACGGTTGTGCAACAACAAGAGTATACCAATATTATTGCCCCCCCTTATCTTGCAACTGTTGCAAAGGACTACTGTGAGCACACACTTACCTCAGCAAGGCAATTAACCAATCAACTGCCTGCTCTCATTAAGTACTGTGAATTCCCCTGAATAATCCTAGAGGTCCCTTAAACCCTCAACACAGCTCCCAGGGCAGCAATATCGTATAAACTGATAACAACACTGCACAAACCTGCAACATAATGATACCGTCAGCATACCCCACATGCTAATGACATCATTAGGCAATCAGTCAGCAATCACATCTACTGACTCACCACACAACACAGTACATAAAACATGCAAATATGCAAATGAAACACATGGAATGCATTCACATAATCAATGGAAATTATAACACAAGAACAATGTCCTAATTATACAGACCTCAGGGTATCCACTGACGACCCTGCAACACCTGGCCCTGCTTGTCTCACATGCTACAATTTATATGCGGTACTCTATGGCATTAATCAAGTCTGAACGATTATATAGAATCGACAGGCTGGATCACTTATATGGTAAATCTCTACACTGACCGGTACATACTCGAGTCAGTCTACACACTTATATATACTATATGTATCTACAGTGTGGTACCGTGTACAACATCTATCTCCAGGTACTCTCAACCAGTCACCTGGACGTGCTACAGACAGCTGTCTCTCAGCTGCTTCCCTAGTCTGGCAGGCTATGGGACAACACAGCTTTACCGGAATTTCCACTAATACTGACACACTGTTACACTCTGACTATTGTACTCACGTTTTCCTCTCATTTCACTCATTTCCCAGGTCACTACCTCTCTGGCTGTCAAAACTTAGCTTGCTCCTCGTGCGTCGACAAGATGTGGCCCTAGGCTGTCCCGGGAAAGTGGCCCAAGGGGGTGGCCAAGGCATGTGGCCACCACGTGGCCCTAAATGGGTGGCCAATTGTAGCGCATGACGTCACAGCACCCCACCCAAACTGAGCTGGTGCGCGGGGTGGGGGTGGCCGGGCCGGGCGGGTGGCCTGGGGGTGGCCCCCGGGCATACACACATGGATGGGGAATCGCCAACAACCCCATCAAACCAGAGCCTGCCTTGCTCAACACTGGGGTGACAATGGCCGGCGGCGTCCCCACACTGACGCCGCCTGGCGGAATTCAAAGTCCAACAGGTGCCTGTAATCTCACCACAATTACACTAGGAAACCCTGCCCGTATTCCGCCAATTGTCCATCAACACTAGACAGGTTATTTGAACCACCTGTTACACCATGAGGCTCTGCCAGCTGCCTCTTGGGTGAACACTGTCAACTGTCTCTTTAGCTTTTTACTGTTCCTTCCGTAAATCCTTGGCCCCAATTCACGCCAATTGGGCCTCGACACAACCCATGATGGCAGGAGTGCCATGCTTGATGAGTAATTTGGACGACAGAAGCGATTAACAGGGATGGAGGTGGCAGGCCTGCCATCTCCACCAGTCATTTCTTCCTCCGCTTGCCGCCCAATTCAAACTGACTCTCGCGGGCAGGGAAACTCAAATGCCCATATCTCCCCCCACCCTACTTTGTCTTGACCAATCAGCAGGAAGCCGGCACACCACCATGGTGCCGCCTCCAATAACAGCAGTTCGCGCCAAAACACAGCTCGGAGCAGCGGTGCCTAACCCAATCACAGGCCTCACCCTCAGGCGTCCTATGACGTCACAAGGAGGGGGAGGCCTAAAGACAGTGGCGCACTGTCTCACATGGTGGGGGGGGGGGGGGGGCAACGGTCACCCCACATTCCCCTCACCTCTAACGGTTTGAGAGTCAAGTACCTCACATACCACTTCACTCTCACCTCTCATCCTATTTCACAGAAACAGCAAAATTTATGTAATTTTCTCTACAGAGCAATCACAGGCTCCTAACCAGTCCCAAACGACAGTCCTTAACATAAGCTTTCATTCAACACCCCACAAGTATATATTAGTTTGAAAGCTCCAGTTTCTAGAGTCCCTAGAGCGACTAGCCTAATCTAGAAACTAGGAAAACTAGCTGAGGGAATCTAGATTCCCTCACACTGATAATTGTTTTGTTGTTGTTATTATTGGCTGAGAATAAAACCATGTGGACGAAGATTGTTTCTCTTCAGCCTTCAACCATAACAGTAGACATGCACTACAATGTTACTAGGTGTTAAGACTACAAATGATTAGTTAATATTTGGGGAAGCCTTATCTGTATAGTTGTTTATGGCCTGGTTAACCAGATATGAATGCAGATGACCACATGTCACATATTGTACCAGGTAATTGATTGCTAATTTCTCTTCCCCTTCAATTTCACCTGTCAAAAAGGGGGCACACAGTAATAATCATAACAAATATATGACATCTATATCAGGAGAAATTATTATGATTAATTATTAACTGATAGTTACCCATTTAGGTGGCTCGCCATGTGTCCTAACCGGAATAACCTAATCTATATTACTGGCCAAAAATAATAAGATTTAATGGGTTATTGGGTACAGAACACTTCCCTTATTGTTGACGAAAATCGTGCTGATGATGGGAGCTGTTTACATCCCACAACCCAAGTCTGGAAAACAATTGCGGAGTTTCAAGCGAGCTCCTAGCGAGACTTTGCTGTTAAATTAATGGCGTCTGACGCCCACTCACGTACCAGGCGTCTTACCCAGATGCGTTTTATCAAGAAGTGGAAAGATTTTTTTTTATTTCAATTGTTTTAGTATTGATAATTAAATTAGTTCAAGGAGAATTGTTTTTATGATGTTTACAGTCTAGAGATAGGTAGGTATTGTGACGACTGTCAATAGTCACGAATTCGTACATACTTAGCCTTTAGATAGTAGTATACTGGCTAGTAAGGAATTATTTTAAAATAAATGAAGCTAAAAAACTAATTTAAATATTCATAAGCTAATATATCACACATATGTACTATATTAGGCCTCTAATATTGTGTATTAGGCCTAGGAAGGTTAGATTAGTTTAGTCTGTCAAACAACACAAGTCAAATATAGTTTTCCGGTTTGTCCAACATAATAGTTCAGATTTCTACTCTCCAGTTTCGTTGTCCGTCGGTATATACACTATGGTCCTCATTGTTACTATAAGTACTACCAAAACAGGAGGATGGGCTGAGCTTAGGGGGGTTAGTTTATTTAAATTTTATTTATTTCGAATTTAAGCTATCCAGTCATATGTCGAATATTTAGTTTCAGATTTAATTTTCAGGGTTTTAATTTACAATTCTGGTCTAAATTACAAGGGCCAGCCACTTGGCTGCTCCTGCACCCTGCTTATGTGATATATATGTGACTCCAGGCAGCATATGAGACTAACAGATAACTAACCTCAGTAACACTGTCATAGGAATGTATACCAGAATTTATTTAAAGTATAGTGCTTATTTAATTTGTGATCAATAACTGGGTAGTATAAATTAAGGTTAGTATTAAATGAACACATCCACGAGGGCAGTGACGAGGGTTCGAACCTGCGTCCGAGAGGATCCCAAACGCTGCCTTAATCGACTGAGCTACGACATGGTAAAAGAACTGCAACCAGCAAATCATCCTGATTTAAAAACGGTTCCTGCAGTCTCTCCGAGACACAAACCAGGGTTTTATGCAATTCCCTCATGCACCCGAGCTATGTCAAAACGCTGTCCTGCCTCTTCGCTCTTACTTCATTACACACAGAAATCACAATAGCGTAATGCATCAAATGAACAAATCCACAAGGGCTGTGACGAGAGTTCGGGTGTATGCGGGGAATTGCATAAAACCCTGGTATGTGTCTCAGAGAGACTGCAGGAACCGTTGGTAAATCAAGATGATTTCCCGGTTGTAATTCTTTTACGAAGCTCAGTCGATTAAGGCAGCATCTAGGATACTCTCAGACGTAGGTTCGAACCCTCGTCACGGCCGGTAGGGAGCCGGTTGGCCGAGCAGACAGCACGCTGGACTTGTGATCCTGTGGTCCTGGGTTCGATCCCAGACGCCGGCGAGAAACAATGGGCAGAGTTTCTTTCACCCTATGACCCCTGTTACCTAGCAGTAAGATAGGTACCTGGGTGTTAGCCAGCTGCCACAGGCTGCTTCCTGGGGGTGGAGGCCTGGTCGAGGACCGGGCCGCGGGGACACTAAAAGCCCCGAAATCATCTCAAGATAACCTCAAGATTACGGCCCTAGTGGATTTGTTCATTTGATGCATCACGCTATTGTGATTTCTGTGTATAAGGTTAGTATTGTTTTTAATTTGCAAGGCCTTAGCTTGCAAGAAGCCTGAGCTTGTCTAAAGCCAGGAGGTTCTCAACACGGCCGACGCAGCTGCTTGCGGTGGTGAACTGATGGACTGATGTCATCAAAAGATGAGTGATGTCATCAGGGATGGGTGAACTGATATCTTAGAGGTGAACTGATGAGGTCTTAGAGGATATTTAACAGCTGTGACATCAGGAATGCTCCCGTATTCAATGGCAGCTTGAGAGAGAGTTGGTAACGCCTTCCATCTCACAAGAGAGACTACTGTATATAGTTTAGTAATTATTCGATGCGTCACAACTTTATTATTTGATGACGGACAAACCGTCATTACGTTTACTGGTTAGCCCTTAAAGAACTAATCGTGTTTCTGTTAAGAGATAATTTTAAACTATTATTAATGTAATGTTGGCGGTTGATTTGACTGGTATGGTATAATGTTGAGCATGTTGTTGCTGCTCTCGTAGGCCTCATTGAGCAGCTATGTTATAAGCTCCCTTACTTATTTATTCCTGTGTGAACAGAGAATTTAATTCTCGTAAGGGCTCTAGATTACAGTATTTTATATTTAAAGATTATTAATTACTCATCATCGTAGTGGGTATTTTTCACACCATTCTCATATCACCCAAGTGGTAAACTACTACACCTTTCTTATATTTAAGTGGCAAGTTACTAACCCCTTTCTTATATCTAAGTGGCAAGTCACTACCCCTTTTTCATATCATCTACATGGCAAGCTGCTGCCACTGTCTTATATCACCTACATAATAAGTTATCCTCCCCCCCCTTCACTTATGTCATCTACATGGTAAGTTACAATCCTTCACTTATATCATCTTCATGGTATGTTACAACCCTTTACTTATATCATCTACACGGTAAGTTACTATCCCTTAGTTATATAATATACATGGTGTGACGGTGCCCTTTCCAGTTTCTCCCATATGCCAGCTGTAAGAGTCATATCAGCTTACCTGCAGGTTCTCTGAGGTGCAGGGAATCTTTTGAGGTATGAGGCTTCCAGAATGGTTGCTTATTTAGGGAGAAATTTGCATTTGTAAATTTGCAGGGAAGAAGAAAAGTCGCTCCTTGGGTACAACAAAATGGCGCCCTCTGGCCTGCAAATCCATTGTGTACGACGCCTGCTGGTCGGTGATTGGCTGGCTCAGGTCACATGACTTCATGGACCAATCAGAGCCCAGTAGTGTGGTTGAGGACTAGAGCGACGCGCGGCACCGGCCAGGTGGCACTCAGGTGAGTGCCATCTGGCCGGTGCCACGCGTCGCTCCAGTCCTCAAGTGTTTTTGGGAATTTCCCGGATGTTATGACAAGTGTTGGAGGAAAGTGGATCGCGTCGCTCCAGTCCTCGTGGTTTTGGGGAGCTTTTCTGTATGTTCTGGTTAAGAAAGAGTGAAGTTGTGTTGTTGTAAGAAATGGATGGAAAGACAGGTGGCTGACAGGTGGCGCGCGTCACTCTAGTCCTCGGGGGTTAGGGGAATTTCCCGGAAGTTTGGCGTGTGTCGGAGGTAATTGGAGCGCGTCGCTCCAGTCCTCGGGGGTTAGGGTATGTGGTCAGGAAAGATGGGAGTTCTTGTTGTGTGAGAGTAAGTGGAGTAAGAAAATAGAAAGGATAAGAGGAAGGAGTAAATGAATATGTATGTGTGTTTAGCGTAGTCTTAATCCTGAGTGACGATAATAGTTTGCCGATCGTGAGTAGAGATTGAGGGGAACCAACATAGTGGTTATGTTGTTTGGGGTGTAGGAGGAAGGGGAGGGGGAGGAGAACCCCCAATACCTGAGAGGAACGCCTGGACGTCCATTAGCTTCCCTACAGGAAGTCGTAAGTGTGAGAGGAGGGTACGAGAGAGCACTCTCCTGCGGAAGTGGGGCCATTTGTCTAAAGGGTTTTCGTTGTCTTCAGAGTGGAGATGTTTGCCCCACGACGACTCCCCATACACTGTGGATTCGTTAAGGAGGCGCGAGGTACTTACTCCTGCCGACAGACAGACCCTCACCTGTCACCCATCAATCACTTCTCATTTGACCCGGTCGTTTCACTCCCCTCACACACAAACGCGCCACCAGTTCCCTGCGAGACTTCATCCGCTACACACGCGTCATACAGCTCCATGTCATGGAAAGGCGAAGCTCTACAGCATGCATGAAATGCGGAGTGTTTTATATTCCATCACCGAATCAAGTGTGTCACCTGCAATGCGCAAGCTGTGAAAAACCGCCCCTAGGACATTACGACATCAAATGCAAGCGATGTCAGCAGATTTTCTGTGATAACCGTGAGTGTTATTCATATTTAATATTCCACAGTTCTTTTTATGGCATCCACAGGTGAAATATCGCGTGTAAACTACTATAGTGTGAGAATATTTTCTCATTCGGGCTATTACATTCCACACAGTTAAATATGTTCTTTCCAATTTCAGTTTACAAAACCGTGAAGTGTCCTTATTGCACCCCCACCCCGCGAGGAGGTCATCGTCGGAATGAAACTTCACATAGACGTAGGTAGCATATAAAAATATACTTCTCATATCTGTATTTCATCCACTTG
Source organism: Procambarus clarkii (assembly GCF_040958095.1). Taxonomy (NCBI): domain Eukaryota; kingdom Metazoa; phylum Arthropoda; class Malacostraca; order Decapoda; family Cambaridae; genus Procambarus; species Procambarus clarkii. The sequence goes on along the minus strand of NC_091202.1, from coordinate 10,257,934 downwards.
CAAGCGAACACATGCATAATAAACATATTTTTCCCATTCACCCGTGCTGAATATCATTTTGTTCCATTTCAGGTTATAATCCATACCTCAATCGACGGAGTGAACAGAACAACGTCATCGAGCCTATACCCCATTCCTCACACACTGAGCTAAGGAGAGCACATCTCACTCGCCAGGAGTCACAGCCGTATCTCATCCTGTTAACACGATGTTACGAATTCATACCCACTCACCTGCTCAACCCCTTCACCAGGACATAAGTAAGTTATTACTGCCTGATTTCAGTCTATTTCCTAAACATATTAATTCCCACTAGTCTGTTCCCCTGCCTCATAATATATATATATATATATATATATATATATATATATATATATATATATATATATATATATATATATATATATATATATATATATATATATATATATACGCTTTCATTCTTTCTAGAGATATATATGCTTCATTCTTTCTAGAGATAATATGTTTTTCTTTTTTTTTACAGACGTCACACCGCTGTGCATAGATTTGGCATCCAGCAGCAGTGGCTGTGAGAGTGACACAGCAGGGCAGACAGTGCCCACTTCCGGCTCTCACAGGGAGGGGAGGACTCGTTCACGCGCTCACTCAACCCCCCGTTCCTCCCCCAGCCCCATACCCCAATCAATCAGCGACAGCTATGACAGCAACAGCAGCAGCAGCAGCATCAGCAGCAGCAGCAGCAGCAGCATCAGCAGCAGCAGCAGCAGCAGCAGCAGCAGCAGTGGTGAGAACCATACCATTTTCATCACAGACAGTGACTCAGACGTCAGCTCAGCAGACCGTGACCTTGACCCGCCAGCGTCTGTCAATTCTGACTTGTTAGCACCGTCTGGCGTAATAGCTGACCCTGCGGCCTCCCCCATTCATCTCGGAGGGGGAGGGTTATCACCACCCCCACCCCTCCCAGCCCCCTCCCTTCACCCCCTCTCTCGCCATCTCCTCCACCTGCCCTAGAAATTCAACCTCAGTTGCTGGATCGAATTGATAACTATAACGGCAGCTATGTCCGGCTTTCATTCTCCATACCAGAACATGTTAACACCTCCCCAGGACTCTATCTGCGAACATACAGGGATTTTTTCATTAATGAGGTTCGATCCCTTTTCTCCCCACAACACCCATTCCTCCTAATTTACCCAGACATCACTCTAATTGTGAGAAATTTAAATGTACAACAAGACGGGGAGGATAATCTATTGGATCCTATAAATAACGACGGCTTTCCCATACGAGGTGAGGGGCAAAGAATTACTCTAGAGGAAGTAGAAACTCTTATTGATTTTTGGGCTGATGAATTGACAGAGAAAATATCCCAGTATCTGGAAGCGAAGGAAGGCTCCAATGTCTTGGTTGAGCGGCTCACCGGGTTTTACATTAACTGTGGTCAGATTGAACATCCGATAAGATTAGGCTCGCATTTCATACCTTGAAATACAAGGAATTGATCCAACTATTATCAAAACTTCAGTATTCCTCGAGAAAGCAGTTGATTGAAAAATTGAAGAAACCACATATAAATTGTTTATCAGAAATTTTTAATAACTTTTTAAAAAAAAAATTGCCCGTGCCTGACAAGGTCGTTAAAAAGTTGAAAAAATATAAATTGCTTATTCGGTCACTAGCCTGTAAGAAACCTTCTGTGTCAACTAAGAAACAGATATTAACCAGCAAACGAGGAGGCAGTATTTTATCCATTATTTTACCGATTGCGGCTAGTTTAATTACACGGTTGTTCAGAAAGTAAAATGAAAGCCTTTTATCTCGTACCGCGTAAAATAGTGGACAACCGGAAAGCTGCACACAGCCCTGCTTACCCCACTGTGAAAGCGGTTGCTCGTCATCTTACTGTCAAACCGCCTCCTCCTCCTCAGCTGCATACCAACCCTTCCATAAAACATTTAATAGATTTGAAGTTGAAAGTGAGAGATCACGAATATGCGAGATCCTTGCTAAACCATTATGATGCTACCGGAATCGTTCGTTGGGATCTGAATGGAAATGTATTGGCTCCAGTATCTGGCATACATATAATTAATGACATTATACATAAAATGACTGTGCTTAAATCTGTTTTTTTACCGGATAAACTCCCCATTGCTCAACTGTTTTTCACACTAACATCTACATCGCGAGATTTATTCCGTAATACTACGGCAAGCAGTCAAGTGTATGAACCTCCATCTGTTAAGAGAAAGGCAACTGTCAAGATTGATCCTCACAGTAAAAGGAAAGCTTCCTGGATCGTATATTAACAGGTGAGTGTATATAAATGAGCGTGTAATGTGTAGATGGCTTTACTAGACAAAAAGCAGTCTAAGGAGATAGAGCGATGGACACTCACGTGATATACGCCACCAGCGTATCAGATACGCATTTATTCCCCAATAACATCCCCGCATCTTTCCAAAATCGATTGTTTAACCAGCTAGAATTAGATTCCAGGAGGAGTTATGAAATGTGTCTACAAAAATTACTCCTCCCCACTTCACATTACGTTATAAAGCGTGATAATCCCGAGGCATATATACGTGTAGGCGTTACGTATGAGAAAGTGAGCGAGGGGAAATACATGCATTCAAAGCATTTATTATCATCTGATGTTTTAGCCGGAACTATAAAAGAAATTAATACCACGATTAATACAGAAATAGAGGCCATATTTTCAAGTAATGCTAAACTGAGTTTTTTAGGAAAGTCATTAAAACAATTTTCAGCTAAATATGGAACGCATTTTATTAAATATGATTCTTCCTCCAATCGAAACAAGTTCACTACTGTGATTAGTGATGAGAATATTAGCTCTGCAACGGGGCATAAAAACATCAGTAGAGTTACATTATCATTTGGAACCGCTTTTGGGAAAGTGTTGGGCGTAGTTCCAGAAATAGAATATGACATATTCGCAAAACGTCAGTATGCCTCGAGTGTAGTTAACACATGTCTATTCCCGCCAATGCCTAGAGGAGGAGTTGATATTCTGTGTGTTTATTGCGATAGAATCTCTTCTACTAGATATGGAAACCAGTCTGTAAATATTTTGGATGTAATCTCCCTAAATGGAAGTGATAACAGCAACAATAAAAAACTATATGTGCGTCTTAACACTAACATGATAGATAGCGTCAGCATCGCTATTAGGGATCAAGATGGTAACCCAATACATTTTGATGAACGTGGGTGCACCATAGCAGTCTTGCATGTACGCCCCGTTGCAGGAGGTATATAACACCAATGCCTTCCCGACACTCCTCATTCGTCTGAAACAAGCGGAGAAATGCGTGTCCACTTTATTCCTCCCTCTGTTGAGGAATTATGCATTCTGTTAACCCCTCCTAGAGGTGGTGGGACTGATGATATACGGATTTTCAACAGCAGTAAACGTTATACGCGAGGAGGAGGAATATTTTCCTTTTTAAGCGGTATAGCGCGTCGAGCTGCGCCCTTTATCATGAGGACTCTGGCCCCGGCTGCGCTTAGCTTGGGGCAGAACGTACTAGACGATATTAATAATGACAAACAAACTTTCAAACAATCTCTTAAGAAACGTGGACTTGAAACATTGAAAGGAGTGGGGAAGCAAATGATAGGCGGAAGAGTGCAGAAAAAGAATAAACAAACAAAAAAATTAGTAAACATCAACCGTTTTACTAAAGCGAAATATAATGATGTGTTGTCATAACTTCTTCTCACTCGGTTGGTGTTGTCTAAAGCGCGAACATGGCCGGATATAACGCTCTGGGCCTCCAGGTGCCATTAGAACATTATACAGCCGCTGTTAGTGAAGCCTTTCCTAAAGTATTTTCCCCTCGATTGGTAGAATCAACAATTGCCAGCAGACAAACGGTGGATGTATTACCTGTGAATTCTGGGGCCAATAATAAGTTTACAGACACTTATCTGGAATTCATCATCAAGGGAGTGAATGGTCAACTGGTGGATTTATCATCAATAGCTTTGGAGTTGTCTATTGATCTAACCGAAGAAGATGGAATAACGCCTTTAGGAGATGCTAAAAACGCATCGTTGGTAAATGGATTATCGCAAACTCTATTCAAATCCGCTATTGTGTATTTAAACGAAACAGTAGTTGAAACCAGCTCATTATTCTCATTCTGGTCATACGTAAAGTTATTATCTACGATTTCTGGGTGTAAGGCTAACCGCTATGATAAACTGTCACAGTTTTTTAACCGAGTTGATCCTGGTAAAATTGAAGCTGGTTATTTCACTAATGCCTCGGCTAGTGAGAAGCAGCGGATGACTGATATGAAAACGAGTGGTGTGAATACTTGTTTTAAACTAATGCTGGATGTCACATCCGTTAGTGAATACGTTTTGGATAATGTGGACATCAGGGTGAGGCTCGAACTTCAACCTGATAAGTGGCTTATACTCAGCGATAATGAACACGCTAATTTTAAATATAATATCAAGTCTACACGTCTATGGGTGGATCGGGTATTGCCATACCCTGAAGGATTAGTAGCCATTAATAAAGCCATGGTGCAGAACAACTCTCCTATTACGTATACTTTTAATAAAACTTTATACAAAACGTATATATTGGGCACAGGTCAGCGCTCTATAACAATGGACCACCCGTGGGGGACTGTTATACCAGAACATTTATATATGATCATCCTTGATATGGAGGCAGTGTCTGGTGCATATAATCGCAACCCGCTTTATTTGGAAAACTGCGAGCTTAGTAAGGTATTAATATCCCAGAATAGCACTAATATTGTCAATATTGGGTGTGACTTCCCTCATAACTGCGCCAAGTTGTATTACACAGCATTACAAGCCTTAGGTTTCGATAAAGACAATATATTATCTTATGACACATATGTGAATGGTGGAACCATACTGGCCTTTAATTTACAACCCGAGGATATCGATGACACCATCCCGATTGAAAAAAGTGGTAATCTGCGGATCGCTTTGGAATTTAAACTCGGAGTAGCTAGAAATAAAGTCATTCTAGTTTACGGGTCTACAACAGGTGTGATCAGCATTAACGCGGATCGTCGCGTTATTTGCGATACGCGAGGATAAAATACTAATATGAATTGTTTGGAAATAAATGAGGCTATCAGAAGTAATTTAGGTGCTAGGGTAGACTATCTAGGATGTTTCCTAGCTGATGACGTACGGAAAATATGGATAAAAATACATAAAAAAAGACCTGTGGTGTTCATAATGAACACTCTGGAGTCTGGTTCTCGTAATAAAATGGGCCATTGGATAACATTCTATGTAAATAAGGATGAAGGTAGAAGCGAGATAGTTATACTAGACAGCTATGCCAATCCCGCAATAGGATCTTATTCAAGATATTTCGAAGAGTTTATGTCTTACTTCCAAGACTATACCCTATATATTATGAAGAAAAGGATTCAATCCTTGAATAGTTACTTCTGCGGGAATTACGCCGTTTATTTTGCATATCATTTTTGCAGACTAGGCTTAGAGACCGCCCTACTTCACTTTGATGAAGCGTTTAAATATGGTCAATTTCGCAAGAACGATGAAAAAGTGTTGAAATTCAATTACGCTCAGATGAAAATGCCTGTGTGTAAGCAAACATTCTGCTTAAACGGTAGTGATGCTGAGTGTGAAATGCTGTGTGACGAAGTTGGCTAGGATGATAGTGCGGTGAGTAATACTTTATGTTAGGATTGAATGATGAACATAATAATGACTGTATTTATGTTTACAACATTGACAACAACAAAACTTATAACCTTTCCCCTTTCTACAGATTGACTGAATGACTAGCGTGTCGGGAAGGTTCGTTGGAGTGGATGAATGACTCCCAATCGGTCTGACTACTACCTAAACCCTTTCTACAGATTGGTTGGTTGACTAGCGTGGTGGGAAGGTTCGATGGACTGAATGAAAGCCTTTCTCCATCTGTCTGCTAGCTAAACCACCAAGAAGAAGTCTTATTATTATTATTATTATTATTATTATTATTATTATTATCGTTGTAAATCGCTTGAGTGTTTAATAAAGAAATAAATTTTTATAATGTGTTTACTTTTCCCTCGTTATTGCTCTCACCATGTTGGTCACGTTACGATATAGCTTACACATACTAAAAGGGAATGCACAGAACAATGGTTGATGGTATGGGAGCGGGTGGGGATGAGGGGTGTGAGTGATTGATGGCTGACAGGTGTTGGTCTGTCGTATGTACTTCGCTCCCCTCCTTAACGAATCCACAGTGTATGTGGACTCGCCGTGGGGCGAACATCGCCACTCTGAAGACGACGAAAACCCTTTAGACAAATGGCCCCACTTCCGCAGGAGAGTGCTCTCTCGTACCATCCTCTCACACTTACGACTTCCTGTAGGGAAGCTAATGGACGTCCAGGCGTTCCTCTCAGGTATTGGGGGTTCTCCTCCCCCTCCCCTTCCTCCTACACCCCAAACAACATAACCACTATGTTGGTTCCCCTCAACCTCTACTCACGATCGGCAAACTATTATCGTCACTCAGGATTAAGACTACGCTAAACACACATACATATTCATTTACTCCTTCCTCTTACCCTTTCTATTTTCTTACTCCACTTACTCTCACACAACAAGAACTCCCATCTTTCCTGACCACATACCCTAACCCCCGAGGACTAGAGCGACGCGCTCCAATTACCTCCGACACACGCCAAACTTCCGGGAAATTCCCCTAACCCCCGAGGACTAGAGTGACGCGCGCCACCTGTCTTTCCATCCATTTCTTACAACAACACAACTTCACTCTTTCTTAACCAGAACACACAGAAAAGCTCCCCAAAACCACGAGGACTGGAGCGACGCGATCCACTTTCCTCCAACACTTGTCATAACATCCGGGAAATTCCCAAAAACACTTGAGGACTGGAGCGACGCATGGCACCGGCCAGATGGCACTCACCTGAGTGCCACCTGGCCGGTGCCGCGCGTCGCTCTAGTCCTCAACCACACTACTGAGCCCGCCCCTGGGTCTTTGATGTCACCGAGAGACCTGGCCTGCCGCCTGCAGAGCGCCAGGTGCTCAGAGATACTTGGCGCTCCATTGACAGCGGACGTGCGCCGATTGAGCTCTCGAGTTCTGAGGTCTAGGAGCCTCCTTAAGTGGATATACACAGCCTGACGAGTATATAGTGATTAAAAATGACTGCGGTACTTCAGGGAAGCGCGAGGAAGCCTAATCCAGCGGTGTAAGGGCGCCGTGGACCGTGAGCTGATTAGTCTTGGAGAAGTCAAGAGAGTTACGACGGCTGGAGGAGAGACTTGCCGTCAGTGGCACTCCAAAGCATTCTGAGCTGTTGTGATTGGATCACGCCCACTAGGAACGCAGAAGGGAGAAGGTGCATCCGGATCCTTGAGTGTGGTCTCGGTGGGAGTACTTGAGGGAACGACGCATGCAGTGACGACTGGACGAGCCAACGCCCAGGAACTTCACTCAGGGAATGAGCACGGAGATGACGAGGATCTTCACGACGCCTATGGACTGGTGAGGCTTCTGGAACGCTGGGAACAACGTGAGGAACGGAGTACCCAGCGAACGGCGATTGGGGCCTAGGCGTCTGAGGACATGATATGTTAACATATTTCCCTTGGTTGTTAGGCAAGATAGGCCTATTATTATGCTTAGGCATTTATTAGAGTACATATAAGTCATATGAGTAGATTAGGCTGTGGGACAGCACGTATATATTATTCTACTGATTGGTGAAGACAGCGTGTGGCCGGCCCGTGAAGGAGTGAGGAGCAACGTGGATGAAGCTGCCCAGTGATCCCTTTAACTCATCAGCTCATGTGAGCTGCCGGCGGCCACCAGAGGAGCGCTGCTGTCACCATTATTACAATTATTTCCATAAATCCTTACAAGTATCTCGTGTGTTGTAGTTTACTTTGAGTAAACTTTTTATTACTTTATCACTGCTTTTGGTGTAACCTCCATCTCATTGAGCTTTGTGATTAATGACATGATTATACTAACTTGGCTAAATAAAGACTATACCCAACTCTACAACTTAGCTGGTTATAAAGCCATTCATAACTGTAGGCCTAATAAAAAAGGTGGTGGCACAGCTATATATTACCGAGATACATTTATCTGCAACAGTGTTATTAGTGACAGAGATGACTACTGTGAATATACTTTTGCTCAGTTTACAATTAAATCCCTTAAATCCTCTTTGACTATTGGAGCCATCTATAGATTTCCCAATACTAACATAGCTTCTTTCTCAGACAACCTAAGGAATCTTATTATAAACAACAATCTCAACAAAAACCACATCATTCTGGGAGGAGACTTTAATATTGACCTGGGTCAACAAAATTGCTCTCAAGTTGACTATTTCCTTAACAGCATGAACTCCTGTATGCTAATCCCCACAATCACCAAACCTACCCGAGTCACTCAAACATCAGCCACTACCTTGGACCACATATGGACAAACATAACAGCTCCCCTTGTATCTGGTATAATCTACGACAGAACAACTGACCACTATCCTACCTTTCTCATAGCGAACATGGACATAACACCACCAAAAAGCAAGAAACTTTCATTTAGGCAACACAGTGAATCAGCTTTAGACAATCTTACAGAGGCACTTCACAATATTAACTGGGATTCTGAATTCAATAATACCCATGATATAAATTCATTAGCTAATCTCTTCCTCTCCAAAACTCTAAGCCTCTACAACCTTCATTGTCCCCTTCTTACCAAGCAAGTAACTGACAAAAGATTAAACAATCCATGGCTCACAAGTGGCATTCTCAACTCAATCAACAAGAAACATGAATATGAAAAGAAAGTTAGGATTGGCCTAGTTTCAAAGGAAGTAGCTAAAAGGTACTCATCAATGCTTACCAGTATCATAAGAAAGGCAAAACTTGCATATTATGTGAATAGATTCAATGAAGCAAAAGGCAACATGAAAAGCACTTGGAAAACTATCTCTAGTATCCTTGGAACTAAACAACACTCACATTACCAAATAAAACTCTACAAGGATGGGGATATACCGTCAACTGATTTAGAAATGGCAAATGAATTTAATAGTTTCTTTTCATCGGTTGGTGCTAATCTTGCCAGTAAAATCCCACAGACTCAGACACATATTAACACATATCTCTCAGGCAGCTATCCAAACTCTCTTCTCCTTTCACCAATCAGCCCGGCAGATGTTGTGTCCATCATACACTCTCTAAAAACCAAGGCAGGGAACACCAGTGAAATTCCGTCCATTGTGTACAAGAGAGCCTCCCATGCCCTTGCCCCACCCATAGCACTACTGTTCAACAAATATATAGAGTGTCACACCTTCCCTGATATCCTCAAAAAAGCAAGAGTAACGCCAGTCCATAAAGGAGGCAATCCGGCGGACATAAACAATTATAGACCAATATCAAATCTACCCATTCTATCAAAAATATTTGAAAAAATTATTTACAAACAGCTCTATTCCTACCTCGTAAAATTCGACATACTCAGCCCCTGCCAGTTTGGCTTCCGGTCCCAAAAGAGCACCAACGATGCAATCATTAGTCTCCTTGACGTTATCTACTCAGCCCTTGACAAAAATGAGTTTCCGATTGGACTCTTCATTGACCTAAGAAAAGCCTTTGATACTGTTAATCACAACTACCTCTTACTTAAACTCCAGCATTATGGAATCCGAGGCCTTGCCCTTGACTACATCCGATCCTATCTTAGTGACAGATACCAATATGTAACCATCAATGATACAACTTCTTCCACTCTACCAATTACTGTTGGAGTGCCACAGGGCAGCATCTTAGGGCCTCTTCTATTTCTTATATATATAAACGATCTGCCTAATGTCTCTAATATTCTCAAACCTATATTGTTTGCTGACGATACTACCCTTATCTATTCAAACCTCAACCCACATACAATAAATAATGTTGTGAATAATGAATTAAAAAAAGTCCACTTATGGATGTCAACGAACAAACTAACATTAAACATCGAAAAGATTTACTACATCTTATTTGGAAGCAAATCATCAAATGCAATTCAGCTACAGATAGACAACATTAACATCAGTAATAAAAATGATGGCAAGTTTCTTGGCCTATTCCTAGACAAGAGACTCAACTTCAGCACCCACATTCAACACATAACTAAGAAAGTCTCTAAGACAGTTGGTATACTCTCCAAAATCAGATATTATGTTCCTAACTCTGCTCTCCTCTCACTATATTATGCACTAATCTACCCCTATCTTAATTATGGTATCTGTGCATGGGGGTCTACCGCTGCAAACCACCTTAAGCCCATCATCACCCAGCAAAAATCTGCTATCAGAATAATAACTAACTCTGCTTTCAGACAACACTCAGCTCCCTTGTTTAAATCCCTAAACTTGCTAAATATTAACTCCCTCCACACATTCTCTTGTGTCAGCTACATTTACAAAACCCTGTTCTTAAATGCAAACCATGCTCTGAAACTCTCCCTGGACAGATGTAATAGGACCCATTATCACCACACCAGAAATAAATATCTCTTTGATATCCCCAGGGTCAAACTTAATCTGTGTAAACACTCTATGCAAATTAAGGGACCTAGTCTATGGAACTCACTCCCTAGTGAATTGAAAAACTGTAAAACTTTTGCCTTATTTAAAAGCAAAACCAAAAAGTACCTAACTTCATCTTCTTAGTTTCCTACACTGAGCTTTAAATTTGCTCTGTACCTAGTGTTACCCAATCTCCTAATTTTTATGTAATATCAAACAACCTTATCATTGTGTTCATTGCTGTCTTCTTTTATGTGCTAGCCATATGCTGTATTGTGACTACCAATTTTTGTCAACTGCCATTCAAGCTATCATTGCAATCAATCTTATATTGTTTCTGCTACATTGTGCCTACCAATTTTTTGTCAACTACCATTCAAGCTGTCATTGCAATCAATCTTAGCTACCTATGTGCTTTAATATACTGTACCTACAATTTTCTCTCATCTTCTTTTTTTTTTCATTTCATGTAATCTGTTATCATTTTTTTGTCTATAAATTTTGCAAGTATTTACCTCCTTAAAATTTTCTTAGATTAAGGACCTGCCCGAAACGCTGCGCGTGCTAGTGGCTTTACAAGACTGTAATTACCATATTTGTATCCTCACATTCCTTATGTACATTCTTGTATATGCATAAATAAATAAATAAATAATAAATACTGTACTGTTACTGGCATGACATAGAGAGAGACCCTGTGTTGGCAACACGACATTAGATTTGAACACTGGTACTGGCATTCCCTAAAGAGTGACCCTGAGATGGCAACACGACTGTACATTTGAACTCTAGTACTGGCAGCACATAGTACCTTCCTTACCTTGAGGTTACCTTGAGGTGCTTCCGGGGCTTAGTGTCCCCACGGCCCGGTCGTCAACCTGGCCTCCTGGTTGCCGGACTGATCAACCAGGGTGTTGGACGCGACTGCTCGCAGCCTGACATATGAGTCACAGCCTGGTTGATCAGGTATCCTTTGGAGGTGCTTATCCAGTTCTCTCATGAACACTGTGAAGGGTCGGCCAGTTATGCCCCTTATGTGTAGTGGAAGCGTGTTGAACAGTCTCGGGCCTCTGATGTTGATTGAGTTCTCTCTCAGAAGGAACGCACGTACACCAGTACGATCTTAGGCTGCTGTAAATATATTAGATTCGAACTAACGGCGTTGCTGGGACGCAGAGAGAATTACCCAGCTGGCGATCAGAAGATAAGAGGTGGAAGTGAGGCTACGGCCAGAAGTGCAGCAAATTCTCTACACGCATAGGTGGGTTGGCCCGGTGGGGGAGTCACATACTGCAGGATTGAGCTTAGTAGTGTGGGCTGGGCCTTCTCCTCTCCCCCTTGGGTCCAAGGTCAAGTGGTGACCGGTCTTGAGGCATGACTAGGAGAGCTCCCTGGGGTGATATGTGATACACTAGTGGAGGGAGTCAAGTCCCACGGCATGAGGTTATAGGATCAGTAGCACGATCCCCCGCCGTTTAACTGTAACCTCATGTAACACAAGGCCAAGGTGAGCGGCACGTGACAATGGTAAGTTACTACCCCTTACTTATATCAACTTCAATGCAAGACACAATCCCTTAATTATACCGTCTAGGTAGTAAGTTATTCTTCCCATCTTATATATGTTAAACCTAAGATATCATGCATGATGTCATTTACAGAGTTACAGCCCCGCTCCTGTGCCAGGTAAGTCCACTATGGGCTCACTATAGTCTGTGCTACTTGAAACTTTTTGTCCCGAGTAGCTTAATTTAAAACAACAATGTCATATTTATGGTAAGGTTCGGTCATATATGCAACCAGTTGTCTCGGCTTCGAGTTGAGGAGTGAGCGACGACCGCCTCCCGAGTAAGTCCCTCTTTTTCCATCTATAATAATAATAATAATAATAATTTTTATTTAGGTAAAGGTACATACATAAAGAGATTTTACATAGTTTGTTGGCTTTATAGATAGAGCTAATACATACAATGCCTAAAGCCACTATTACGCAAAGCGTTTCGGGCAGGAAAAAACACTAATGACTAAAGCTTAAAACTAATGGGTAAAAAGAAAAAAATGCGTTGAGTACAAATAAAAATAGAGGTAAAAGAGGGGGGAACATTGTTGAAAAAGCAGCACAAATACAATTACAAATTATTACAGAAAATTACATTCAAACAGCGTTGATTTGAAAAACAAAAAAAACAAAAAACATACATGGGTTGACAATAGAGGGGTAAGGTAGGTTACAGGGAATTTATTAGGTATAGCTTCGTTTTTAACTTAAACTGGTTGAGAGAGGTACAGTCTTTAACATGGTTGGGAAGGTCATTCCACATTCTGGGCCCCTTGATTTGTAGAGCATTTCTGGTTTGATTAAGTCGTACTCTAGGAATATCAAAACTGTATTTATTTCTGGTGTGGTGCTCATGGGTTCTGTTACAACCTTCTATGAAGCTTTTGAGATCAGGATTGGCATTATAGTTTAGCGTTTTATATATGTATAATACACATGAGAGAATGTGCAGTGACTTAATGTCTAACATATTCAGAGATTTGAGTAGGGGTACCGAGTGATGTCTGGGGCCAGAATTGGATATTGTCCTAATAGCAGCTTTGTGTTGAGTAATTAGAGGACGTAAGTGATTTTGGGTAGTAGAGCCCCAAGCACAAATACCATAGTTGAGATATGGATAGATAAGGGAGTAATAGAGAGTCACCAGGGCAGGGCGTGGTACATAATATCTGATCTTAGAAAGAATGCCCACAGTTTTTGAAACTTTTTTTGATATGTTTAGAATGTGTCCCTGGAAATTCAGCTTGTGGTCAATGAGAATGCCAAGGAATTTGCCATCTAATTTGTTACAAATTTGGGTATTGTTTATTTTGAGATTTATTTGATTAGAGGATTTATTGCAAAACAGAATATAGAAAGTTTTGTCAATGTTAAGGGTGAGTTTGTTGGCAGTTAGCCACAGATGGACTTTATTTAGCTCAGTATTTACTGTGGCATTTAGAGCAAGGGGATCAGGACTGGAGTAAATGAAGGTTGTGTCGTCAGCAAATAGAATTGGTTTGAGGTGTTGGGAGGCATTTGGAAGGTCATTAATGTAGATGAGAAAGAGGAGAGGGCCAAGTATGCTGCCCTGGGGAACACCAATGTTGATGGGTAGGGTGGGAGAAATTGTATTATTCACAGAAACACATTGGAGCCTGTCAGTAAGGTAGGATTTGAGGTATTGTAGGGAGTGTCCTCTGACACCATAATGATGTAATTTAAGAAGAAGGTTTTGGTGGTTGACAGTATCGAAAGCTTTACGCAGGTCCACAAATAACCCAACAGGGAACTCATTTTTATCAAGAGCTGTATGAATCGAGTTAAGCATACTAATAAGTGCATCGTTAGTGCTTTTTTTGGGCCTGAAGCCATATTGGCAAGGGCTAAGTATATTGAGTTTGGCTAGATATGAGTAAAGCTGCTAATAGATTAGTTTTTCAAAAAATTTTGACAAGTTTGGCAGGATTGATATAGGTCTGTAGTTGTTAACATCTGTGAGATCACCACATTTGTGGACAGGCGTTACTCTCGCTTTTTTTTAGAATATCTGGAAAGGTTTGGAGTTCAAGTGACTTGTTGAAGAGCAAAGCAATAGCAGGGGCTAAAGATCTGGAGGCTTTTTTGTAGATTAAAGTTGGTATCTCCTCAAGGGCACCAGACTTGGTTTTAAGGGAAAGGATTATCTCATTGACGTCAATGGAATTAATAGGCTTTAGGTACAGAGACTGGGGATAGTTCCCTGTAAGATAGTCCTTAATGTCAGTACTGGAAGATGGATTATCATTAGCAAGGGATGAACCAATGGAAGAGAAGAACCTATTGAACTCAATAGCAGAATCAGAGGCTGAAAGCTGACCATCGTTATTAGACAGGAGAGTCGGTTTGTTATTTAAAGACTTCTTTGATCCCAATATTTGTGAAATTGTTCTCCAAGTTTGTTTAATGTTGCTCTTTATTTGGGTAAATTTATCTTCGTAGTATTTAGTTTTGGCTCGTCTAATTATCTTAGATAGCAATAATGAGTAATTCTTTGAGAATTCTTTGGAGACAATTCCTAACCTATACTTCTTCTCAAGGTCATGTTTTTTTATTAATAGATTTAAGTATTCCCTTTGTAAGCCAGGGATTGTTAAGCCTTTTGGTTGTGACTTGTTTTGTAAGCATAGGACAGTGGGTATTATAAAGGCTAAGAGTTTTTTGAAGAAAAGATTGAACTGCTAGGTTGATGTCCTCTATGTTACCTAACTCGGACTCCCAGTTGACATTATCAGTAACAGTTATAAAATTGTCTATAGCAGTTTCATTGTGTAGTCTAAACCGTATCTCTCTTGACTCAAGTGGTGGTTTGCTAATGTTAGTTAAGAGAAATGTGGGGTAATGGTCTGTAGTGCTATCGGTGATTATACCTGAAGTAAGCGGAGAGGTTATGTTTGTCCAGATGTGATCTAGAGTCGTGGCAGTGCTATCAGTGATTCTAGTAGGTCTAGTGATTAAGGGTATGAGGAAGCAGGAATTCATACAGTTGAGGAAGCTAACAGCAGTAGGGTGTTCTGGCTCGCAGAGGTCAATATTAAAGTCCCCTGCGATAATTAGGTGGTTTTTGTTCAGTCTGTTATCAAGCATTAGATTTCTAAGGTTTGAGTTGAATTCGGACACATCAGTGTTAGGAATTCTATAAACTGCACCCACAGACAGGATAGACTCGGCACCCTTGACTCTGAAGCTGGCGAAGATATACTCCCCATAGCAGTCTCTAGTTCTAATTTCTTTTAAGCATGTTAGTTCTTGGTGGTAGTGAAGAGCAGTGCCACCACCTCTCTGAAGTTGACAACAGTTGTGGATTGCTGAGTAGTTAGGCATGTTAAAGAGTTGAGTAGTATCCTCTTTCAACCATGTTTCAGTAAGTATAATAAAAGAGAATTTGTTGTCAATAGCTTCAATCAAGGCACTAACATCATCGAAGTGTTTACCTAGGGATCTAACGTTCAAATTGATTACAGAGATATTGTGATTATGAGTTAATACATTGTTTACATCATGTGCTGCAAAATATCTGCAATTTAGATCATTAAAGTGATTATTGTCTGTGGGTAGTTAGCTCCGGGGAGCCGACGGGGCTCCCCCCAGAAAACCAGCGTTGAATGTAATGAAACGCCATTTTCTGGGTGAGTCCTAGAGGCTCCCCGGCATCCCTCCCTCCCTCCGGTCGGCGTTTTTTTCGCGTTTTTGACATCCAGCCTCAAGAACTGAGGTGTGGGTAGCCGGCGTGGAGTGTCTGGGGCTCCCCCTTCCCCCTCCCGGGGAGGGGGGTGCTGCGCAGACAGCGGCGCGGCGGTGTGTGACGTCACACTAGTTTGCTTGTTTTCGGTTGGGGAGTTCTATTCACTAGTTCGGCTTTTGGTAGCAATTTTAACCAAAATAGGGGGTTTGTTTTGAGGCCCTTACCTTTCTGGGTGCCTGTTCCGGTCGATGGCAGACATAGAATGCTTCCAACCACACGGGGGCTTCTATAGGCCATTGCTCCCCTTGCCTCTCTGAGGGGGCCCGGTTCTGGCCGTGGTCCCCGGTAGGCCTAAGAACTCCATACACATGACTGATGCCAAAGTCTGACATTAGTATATCAGCCTGGGATAGCTCCGGGGAGCCTCCGGGACTCACCCAGAAAATGGCGTTTCATTACATTCAACGCTGGTTTTATTAACCAGAACTTGGCATTCATATTAGTCTGAGTACAATTTTTTTATTATAATATGGAGTATTTAATTGAAGGCTTAATTACTGCTAGTACTGTATTTATTTTCTAAGCTTTTATAAACTAGAAACAGATTCATATTTGATAATCCAATAGTGTGATTCAACCAAACTAGAAATGCACTGCAAATCAAGGGATGCAGAAAGTGGAATGACCTACCCAATCATGTCAAAGGCTGTACCCAAGTACTAACTAATAAACTCCATGTAACCTACCTTACCTCCTAAATGTCAACCTGCGTCTTGCTATTTTCAAACATTATTGATTATTGTGAAACTTGTTTAACTGCTGATGTCTGCCATGAATAAACTTAAAGAAAATGGTAATATTCTATTTATTTAGGTAAAATTCCTTCTGCTGTTGTGTTGCATTTTCTGCTGTTCTATCCATCATGTTATTATTATCATCATTCTCTTTTCCTTTTTCCTTTTTTTCAATTCAATTTATGATTTTTATCTCACTTAGTATAAAGTTTTTATATTTTTTTCCCCACACCTTGCCCAAAATGCTGTGCGTATTAATAGCTTCAGGCATTGTATGTACTAGCTCTATTAATCCGACAATGTTTGTAACTCATTTTCAATATATGTCCCTTTACCTGAATTAATATCTTATTTTACATTTACAAATACATATATTAATGTATATAATTATACAAGGATGTCTCCATTGGAAATTGTGATTGTAAATATTTATAATGGCCTAAATTTGAGTATTGTTTGGTAGGTATGGTCATTATAGGCCTGTATTATCAGGTACACTGTATAGGAATAGCCAATAATGTTTTGATCAGTTGTACGTATAACATATTGTTGTCCTGATGGATGTTAATGATGTGTAATTATTATTTATTTAGGCTCCATCATTAGTTTATATTATTTATAAGTAAAATAATGTGCAATACTTGGCTCTTACTTAAAACCTGTTATTATATAAAAATAACTAAACAAATGTTTCTGCAATGTCATCATCCACAATGTAAATAGGAATTTTTTAGAACTTAACAATTGTCTCTACAAGGTCACTGTAACCATAAGTTTTCTTTTAATTAGCACATAAATGAGCTTAATGGAACATTGCTTATTTACCCAATGACAATGCTTCAGTATCTCTAAAGTCATAATTTATAGTTATTAACTACCATACTGCGCACTATTAATACGCACCTGTAGGCGCTAGATTGGGGATGCGCAGAGCCCCTGCAGGTGCTCGTATTTTTAGCGTAGGAATCACAATTGGCGTGCGGTGACTCGGGTACGAAATGAATGCCTGAGGCCTCCAGTGACCTTACCTTGACCTTGAGGTTACCTTGAGGTGCTTCCGGGGCATAGCGTCCCCGCGGCCCGGTCGTCGACCAGGCCTCCTGGTTGCCGGACTGATCAACCAGGCTGTTAGACGCGGCTGCTCGCAGCCTGACGTATGAGTCACAGCCTGGTTGATCAGGTATCCTTTGGAGGTGCTTATCCAGTTCTCTCTTGAACACTGTGAGGGGTCGGCCAGTTATGCCCCTTATGTGTAGTGGAAGCGTGTTGAACAGTCTCGGACCTCTGATGTTGATAGAGTTCTCTCTCAGAGTACCTGTTGCACCTCTGTTTTTCAACGGGGGTATTCTGCACATCCTGCCATGTCTTCTGGTCTCATGTGATGTTATTTCTGTGTGCAGGTTTGGGACCAGCCCCTCTAATATTTTCCACGTGTAAATTATTATGTATCTCTCCCGCCTGCGCTCAAGGGAATACAGTTTTAGGCTCTTTAGTCGGTCCCAATAGTTTATGTGTTTTACTGAGTGGATTCTAGCAGTAAAGGTTCTCTGCACGCTCTCCAGGTCAGCAATTTCTCCAGCTTTGAAAGGTGCTGTCATTGTGCAGCAGTACTCCACTCTAGAGAGCACAAGCGTTTTGAAAAGTATCATCATCGGTATAGCATCTCTAGTGTGAAAAGTTCTTGTTATCCAACCTGTCATTTTTCTTGCAGTTGTGACGGCTACTTTATTGTGTTCTTTAAAGGTAAGGTCTTCCGACATGAGTACACCCAGATCCTTTACATTGCCTTTTCGTTCTATGTTATGATTTGCCTGCGTTTTGTACGTGGTTTCCGTTTTTATATTTTCATTTTTTCCATAGCGCATGAGCTGGAACTTATCTTCGTTAAACACCATATTATTTTCTGTAGCCCATAGAAAGACCTGATCTACATCTGACTGGAGGTTCGCCGTAACCTCTATGTTGCCTACTCTCATGAAGATCCTAGTGTCATCTGCAAAGGATGATACAGTGCTATAGGTTGTGTTCTTGTCTATGTCCAATATGAGGATGAGAAAAAGTACTGGAGCAAGCACAGTACCCTGGGGGACTGAGCTCTTCACGGTTGATGGGCTGGATTTTATTTTGTTGACTATTAGACATTGGGTTCTGTTGGTCAGGAAATTGTAGATCCATCTGCCTATTTTTCCGGTAATTCCTTTTGAACGCATTTTATGTGCAATAACACCATGGTCACATTTATCAAAAGCTTTTCCGAAATCTGTGTAAATTACATCAGCGTTTTGTTTGTCTTCCATAGCATCTAATGCCATATCATAGTGGTCCAGCAACTGCGACAGGCAAGAGCGCCCTGTTCTGAAACCATGTTGTCCGGGGTTATGGAGGTGCTGTGATTCTATGTATTTTGTGATCTTACTTCTTAGCACTCTCTCAAAAATTTTTATGATGTGCGATGTTAGTGCTATCAGTCTGTAATTTTTTGCCTCTGCCTTATTTCCTCCTTTATGAAGTGGTGCTATCTCTGCTGTTTTTAGTATATCAGGAATAACGCCAGTATCTAGGCTTTGTCTCCACAGAATGTGGAGGGCCTGCGATAGTGGTTTTTTACAGTTTTTTTATGAATATGGAGTTCCAAGAATCCGGGCCTGGTGCAGAGTGCATAGGCATACTGTTTATGGCTTCTTCAAAATCCAGTGGGGATAGGGTGACGTCTGATATATGATTTGAAGTTGGTATCATATCCATGAAAAATTCATTTGGGTTATCAATCTTTAGTGCGTTTAATGGCTCACTGAAAACAGAGTCGTACTGCTTCCTCAGTAGCTCGCTCATTTCTTTGTTGTCATCTGTGAAAGTTCCATCTCCCTTTCGCAGGGGCCCGATACTAGATGTGGTTTTTGATCTTGATTTTGCATAGGAGAAAAAATATTTCGGATTTCTCTCTATTTCACTGATGGCCTTTTGCTCTCTTTGCCTCTCCTGGGTTTTGTATAATTCTTGTAGCTTCCGTTCAATTGTTTCTATTTCTCTACCTAACCTTCTTCGCCGTTCTTGAGATAAGGTGCGACTCTCAAGTTGTTCCGCGATTCGTTTTCTTCGCCTATATAGGGAACGACGTTCCCGTTCCAATCTGCATCTCTTTCTCTTTTTTCTTAGGGGTATGCGGTTTGAAGATATTTCTAGTGCTACTGAGCTTATTTTTTTCCAGGCACTGGTTCAGGTTTGCATTTTCTAGCTGTTCTTCCCAGTTTATTTCTATGAAGTCCTGGTTTATTTGCTCCCAGTTTATCTGTTTATTATTGAAGTTGAATTTGCTGAAATCTCCTCCACCGGGAATCTGGACTGGTTTTGAAGGTCCATTCCCCATGGTTGTCATAACTTCAATTAAGTTGTGATCTGAGTGCATCTGATGCATCATCTACAAGCTCCAGGTCCATGGTTAGCCGTTTTGCTGCAAAAATGACTATCAGAGGAAGAAATATGAGTCATATTGTATGATGATAGACCGATTGTTGACAATTTAGACTACAGTCCAGAAAAATACCTAGTACAGATCTTGACATGAGTGATGGGGACACTGAGGTGGACAATGTCGAGTGTGTGTACAGTACACGTGCCTCTCTCAGCCTCCCATGCTGCCATGGGTCAACACCACTAGAGTTATCACCATCTATGTCACCCGACGTGAACTTATTTGGTGATACTACATGTGATGAGTAATTTTCGGGGTTCAGTGACATAGGCTCAGATACAGGCAGTGCTGACGAAGCGAGTACAAGCAGCTATGGTGTTAATAGACCGGGTTTTGCTGCCCAGCAACACGACAAGGCACACTCCAGCGTGTCATGCAGCCTGAGGACAAAGACAACATGTGCGCCGTCGACATCATGTGTTCATGGTAGGCCTATACTACGCAAAACAGTCTCATCTGGCATACCCATGCGCACCTCTAGCACAAGACGGAGGAACTGTGGTGTTGGGACCCGTGCTGGTGTTGCTCGTGCTGGTGTTGGCCGTGGTGTTGGCACCAAAATAAAAAACACACTGGTGTACTTGTGTCGCAGGACTGTGATAATTTTGTCCCACAAATTCCAATATTTTATGATTCTGATGTTGGTGTGACACCCTTTGTTACGACCCTGGGTTCTCCAGTGGAAACCAGAGGTCAAAATTGAGCTATTAAACTTTCTGGTAGTACAGTTGGGTGCATCACTAGCGGCAATTGTTTGTATCTTCCCTGCCAGACGTAAGACTATTATTGTTTCTCAAAGAGCATTTAAAGACTGAGCTGGGGGTTGATTATTAAATAATAACATAGGCACCAACTTTGCTTACTAATACTTTCTAATCATTTGTAAAGTAACAATACATTGCATAGGGGAAGATCTTTAATGTGCTTAGCTGCACGATCAATTAGGCTCCTTCCGGCACCACGACATGGGAGGCCTAGCTGGTCGCTAGGAGGTCCTTCTCTGGCTGGCGTTCGTGCGGACGAGACCTACTCTGTGGCTGCACCCCTAATCTCCTCCCTTCTCTTCTTACTTATTTCCCTTACCTTAAGTTCCTGTACCATTAAGTTAAGTATTGTATGATTTCTAAGTGTACCTTCTCTGGTAGTAACGATTGGTGAGACCTGGGGGTAGTAGTTGCCAGTGTTTTGGGTAACCCTAAGTGTTGTGTTTTGTATTAGGGTCCCACGTGGTTTCCCTACCCTAAGCTGCATCCAGCTTCAGTGCTTATCCAGTAGTACTTTACCCTAGCTTGTTATTAGTGTAAACCTTGTATCCTGCCTAAGTGGACCAAGGCTTTTAACGTAAGATAGTGTGGTAAAGTTATTATTATTATTGTTATTGGTGTGAGTGTATATGGGGGGGTTGTTAAGGGGTTAATAAATAAGTACATGAATTACAGAGTATCCCTTCTTCCTGTGTGGGAGCGCATTGATCAACCCTTAGACTAACATATATGGTCTTGTAGCAAGTTATTACTACTGTGGATAGTTTATTTTGGGGGCCGGGCCTTTTAGCTCTCCCATATTTGATACTCTTGTCTTCTAACTACCCTTACCCCTTAATAGTACCAGTACCCCATAGAAGCCCCACACACAATTATTTATAACAAGTGGTTGGCCAGTCCGGGATGAACATTATAAGTGTAAAAAATTAGATTCTTGAGTGCCAAAACTAAAATTTTTTATTTCTGCAGAACGGTTGTGTGCTAGCCTAGGGTCCAGCTCATCTAGCAAAGGACATTCTTGCACTGACTGGACACCCAGCTGGATCCCTTCACGATTAAGGTTAGTGTGGCCTTGTGTTAGGGGCCGTGCAAATTTTTGTTTTTTTCCAATTTTTATTTTTTAATTTTTTCTTTGGCTGGGAGCTAAAATTATTAGTGATGTCTTCTGAAATGCAGAGACTGGCAAGCGAGCCTTCAGTGGCAGAGATAAAGAAACTTAAAAAGTCTAATTTAGTATTGTTAGGCAAGGAATTTGGCCTAGAATTAAATGACGCGGATAAAAAGTGGACTTTGGTGAATGAAATATTACAACATTGTATTGATGAAGAACTATTGGCAAGTGATACACCTTTATGCCAGCCTAGCCAAGCAGAAAGTGCAACTCATAGGGAGAGAGAATTAGCTTTAGAGTTAGCAAAAATAAAATTAGAGGAGCAAAGACTCAAAACCGAGGAGGATAGAATTAGAGCGAATGCCACTGGACCTCCACCTGCCAGGGATTCAAACCCCAGGCATTATGAGAAAAAGCATAATTTGCCTGAATTTTCCGAGTCAGACCCTGAAAGGTTTTTCAACCATTTTCAGAGATTGGCCATGTCCATGAACTGGCCAAAGGAAGAGTTAGTGAAAATCCTACAGGGAAGACTTAGGGGTAAAGCACAAGATATTTTTATAAACATGCCTGACGACGAGTGTTTCGAATATGATAAAGTCAGGGAATGTATTTTGCGGGCATATGAAATTACTCCTGAAGCCCACCGCCAAGTTTATCGCAACCTTAGGCCTACTCACAACCAACCGCTCACTGAATTTGTTAGTGATCAAATTAGATTGTTTGATAGATGGATTCGCTCGGCGAAAGCCGAAACATACGAGGCTCTCAGGATCTTAATTTTAATGGAGCATTTTATAGATATTATGCCAGAGAATGTTTCAAATTACATTAGAGGAAGGGTAGAGGTAAATTCTAAAATAGGGGATTTGGCCAAGTTGGCAGAAAACTACCAATTGGCGGGCAAAAGGCCCAATAAAAATAATTATACCCCACAGAGTAGCAAAACTTATACCCACAGCCAGTCCAGACCAGCTCATTCTAACCCTTTAACTAATGCACCTTCTGTTTCAGACATAACTAACCCTGTTAAAGTGTCTAGCCCCACGGCACCTAAGGGTGAACCGAAGGGTAATTCTGTTAGTAATGTCTCTTCTCCCCGACGTTTTTGTGGTCACTGTAATCGTTCAAACCACAATATTAGCCGTTGTTGGCAACTGTACCCGAAAAAAAGACCCAATGCTCTAGTTGTGACACAGGGCTTGAGGCCTTCAGAAGGGTTAGGGAGTAAGACCTCCAACCCACAGTGGTTGGACTTGCTTACCCCATTCTTATCGAAAGGGAGACTACTTTTGTCTGAGGGTTCTTCCTGGAAGGACGTGGTGATCTTCCGAGACACCGGTGCCATCCAGACTTTAATTTTAGAGAGTGCGTTGCAAGGTGCCAACACTCTCGACACTGGAGAGGTGGTACTGGTCGAGGGTGTCACTAGTGATACTCGAGCAGTACCCCTCCATAAGGTTACCCTGGAATCTGATTTCCACAAGGGTGTTTGTACAGTCGGAGTCACTTCATACCTACCTTTCCCTAATGTTGATGTAATAGTTGGTAATGATTTAGCAGGGGATAAGCTAGGGGACTCCAGACTGCCTATTATGTTGCCTACCCCTAAGGTTTGCCTGGATCCACCCGCCGCAGAGGATAATGTTGTGTACCCTGCGTGCGCGGTGACCAGGTCTATGGGACTTAAAGGTAAGGGCAGCCCCTGTGCTTGCCAAGGTGGTAAATCCCGAGGTCACGAGGAGCTTTCCGAGTGGTGAAAACCAAGTGGACCTCACGGACACATTCATGGCCTGACTCGATGACGTGGCCGAGGACATTGTGGAGAGCCTGCCACCGCCATCTACCGAGAGTAGTGGGGAGGTGGAGGAGAACACTGTTGAGCCTCGGCCAATGGCATCTGACCAAGGCCTAGATGCCTCCTTGAGTGAGTTACAGAAAGCTGACCCCACTCTTGCAGATTGTCATGAGACAGCCGTCTCTATGGAGGAAATTGTAGACGCAGCAACTGGGTACTACTACAATGTTAGGATTTTGAGGGGAAAATGGAGACCACAGAGTGCTCCCTTGTCAAATGAGTGGGAGGTAGTCCACCAGGTTATGTTGCCGACCTGCTATAGAGAAAGAGTTTTGGCAGCTGCTCATGATGATCCTATGGGGGGACATCAAGGTATTAATATTACGTATCACAAAATTTTAAAGTATTTTTTCTGGCCCAAGCTGAAAAGCGATGTGGCAAAATTTTGTAATGCGTGTATTGTTTGTCAACTGGTTGGGAAACCAAACCAGACTCCACCTAAAGCTCCTCTAAGGCCTATTGTCGTGCCAGAGGAACCATTTTCTCGTGTGGTAATGGACTGTGTTGGACTATTACCTAGAACTAAGTCTGGTAATATTTACATAATCACAATGATGTGTATCACTACTCGTTACCCAGAGGCTTTTGCTGTAAGGAACATCCGAGCAAAAACTGTTGTTGCTCGTATGTTGCAATTTTTTTCCACTTTTGGACTGCCTCGGGTCGTGCAAACTGACAATGGTACTAATTTTAAGTCTGATGTTTTTGAGCAATTTTGTAAGGAACATGGAATAACTCATAAGGTTTTCAGCCCATACCATCCACAGAGTCAGGGGGTAATTGAACGTTTCCATCTAACTCTGAAGCAGGTGTTGAAGAATCCGGGCGAGAGTTCCCACACCTTCTGGGATGAGAATTTGCCATATGTTTTGTTTGCGGCTAGAGAGGGATTACAAAGTTCACTGGGTTGTTCTCCTTTTGAGTTAGTCTTTGGCCATAAAGTTCGTGGACCCTTGCAAATGTTACAGGAGAATCTGTTAGGGAACGTAACGTTAACCGAAGGTTCGGCTTTCTTTGCGCAACACCACCAGAGACTCAAGGACTGCAAGGCGGCTGCATTAAAGTATCTTGGCAAGGCCCAAGAAAAGATGAAAGAATGTAATGATGCTAAATCTAAGTTACGGGTATTTCAGCCTGGCGACCCTGTCCTGGTATTAAAGCCTCGACTAGGGAACACTATGTCCCACAAGTACGAAGGCCCCTACATTGTGACAGAAAAGACTGGGGACCTCACGTAGAAAGTGAGGCACTCTGACAAACGTAACCAGGTAATGCTCATACATGTAAATCGACTGAAGAAGTTCCAGGGCCCCAGGCCCATTGCACTAACCAATGTTTCCATTTCCAGTGAGAGAGGGGATGATTGTTCTGGGGACCCAACTAATCTCATTTTCAATAATTCTAGTTCTGTGAATGCTGTGGAGGAGGGACTGTCCCATTTGCAGATGGCCCAACGTGAAGAGGTGCAGTCGTTGGTTGATGAATTCTCCAGTCTGTTCGGGGAGGTCCCGACCCAGACTGATGCCATTTGCCATGATGTCGAGTTGACGGACTACACTCCCATTCGCCTTCAACCCTATCAGATGAGTCCAGAAAAGAAGGCCATCGTACGGAAGGAGGTCGACTTTTTGCTCCAGCACGGCCTCATCCGGCCGAGCCAAGGCTCTTGGTGCTCGCCCTGCCTTTTGGTCCCCAAACCAGACGGCTCCTGGCGATTATGCACCGACTATCGGCAGCTCAACAAGGTGACCATTGTGGATGCCTATCCGCTGCCCCTCCTCGAGGACTGCATCGACGAGCTGGGAAATGCCAAGTACGTTTCGAAATTCGACCTCTCGAGGGGGTATTATCAAATCCCACTCACTGAACGTGCTAAACAACTAACTGCGTTCGTGACACCCGAGGGTGTTTTTGAGTATCAAGTGTTACCATTCGGCTTGCGTAATGCCCCTGCCACGTTCCAGAGACTCATGAACTCTCTGCTCGCTAAGGTGCCAAATTGTCGGGCGTATTTAGATGATATCGTGCTTTTTGACAGTAATTGGGCTGACCACATAGCTAGGTTATGCCAGTTGTTTGCAATCTTGAAAAGGGCAAATCTTACCTTAAATGCTAAAAAGTGTCATTTTGGCCAAGGCACAGTGACGTACCTCGGTTATGAAGTGGGCCAAGGAAAAGTGTTACCTCGGCAAGATAAAATCAGTGCCATTCTGGAGTATCCAGTACTAAAGTCTAAAATGGACGTTCAAAGATTTATCGGTATGTGTGCGTATTATCGACGTTTTTGTCAGAACTTTTCCAGTGTTGCCACTCCTCTCACAGACTTGTTGCGGAAAGCCGTTAAATTTAAGTGGTCATCAGACTGTGCAGAGGCATTTAAAAATTTGAAATTGATCTTAGCTTCCTCCCCAGTGCTTGCTAGTCCAAGGTTCGACCGACCGTTTAAAATTCATGTTGACGCGTCTGACTCGGGTGCTGGTGCAGTGTTGTTGCAAACTGGGGATGATCAGGTGGAACACCCAGTATGTTATTACTCTGTGAAATTCGACAAGGCGCAACGCAATTATTCAGTGGTAGAAAAAGAGGCGTTGACGCTAGTGTTAACATGTAAAAAGTTCGAAGTTTACCTCACAGGTAATATAGTGGAAGTGTACACGGACCATAACCCACTAGTCTTCCTGACTCAGATGAAGGGTAAGAATAAACGCATCCTCAGGTGGGCGTTGTACCTACAGGACTTCAATCTTTCCATTACCCACCTACCGGGCAGACTCAACGTGATAGCCGACGCTCTGTCCCGGTTGCCTGAATAACATTCATCTGAGCCACAGAAAGCCATTTACCAACTGTCATGCTTTAGTTAATTTTTTTTTAGGTTCTCCTGTGACATTAAATATTCCGTGTCCAATTTATTTACTTCCCTGTTCTTTTATTTTTTTTGTGTATGTTTTTTTTTCTTTCAGAGAACTCCTTTGTATTTTTTTTTTTTGCAGAGAAATTGTTTTTGATTGATTTTTTGATTTTGTCATATGTTTTTTCTTTTTATTCTATGTATACTCTTACAAAAAAATATGGCTACTATTCTCGTAGTCACATTTTTTTTTGCTCTGAAGGGGGGAGGAGTGTTAAGACCCTGGGTTCTCCAGTGGAAACCAGAGGTCAAAATTGAGCTATTAAACTTTCTTGTAGTACAGTTGGGTGCATCACTAGCGGCAATTGTTTGTATCTTCCCTGCCAGACGTAAGACTATTATTGTTTCTCAAAGAGCATTTAAAGACTGAGCTGGGGGTTGATTATTAAATAATAACATAGGCACCAACTTTGCTTACTAATACTTTCTAATCATTTGTAAAGTAACAATACATTGCATAGGGGAAGATCTTTAATGTGCTTAGCTGCACGATCAATTAGGCTCCTTCCGGCACCACGACATGGGAGGCCTAGCTGGTCGCTAGGAGGTCCTTCTCTGGCTGGCGTTCGTGCGGACGAGACCTACTCTGTGGCTGCACCCCTAATCTCCTCCCTTCTCTTCTTACTTATTTCCCTTACCTTAAGTTCCTGTACCATTAAGTTAAGTATTGTATGATTTCTAAGTGTACCTTCTCTGGTAGTAACGATTGGTGAGACCTGGGGGTAGTAGTTGCCAGTGTTTTGGGTAACCCTAAGTGTTGTGTTTTGTATTAGGGTCCCACGTGGTTTCCCTACCCTAAGCTGCATCCAGCTTCAGTGCTTATCCAGTAGTACTTTACCCTAGCTTGTTATTAGTGTAAACCTTGTATCCTGCCTAAGTGGACCAAGGCTTTTAACGTAAGATAGTGTGGTAAAGTTATTATTATTATTGTTATTGGTGTGAGTGTATATGGGGGGGTTGTTAAGGGGTTAATAAATAAGTACATGAATTACAGAGTATCCCTTCTTCCTGTGTGGGAGCGCATTGATCAACCCTTAGACTAACATATATGGTCTTGTAGCAAGTTATTACTACTGTGGATAGTTTATTTTGGGGGCCGGGCCTTTTAGCTCTCCCATATTTGATACTCTTGTCTTCTAACTACCCTTACCCCTTAATAGTACCAGTACCCCATAGAAGCCCCACACACAATTATTTATAACACCCTTGTTCCCCTATACAGCCTGTACTGGTGATGATATGTGTGAAATTGATTATTTTATGGCATATTTCGATCAGATATTCATGGACCATCTCATTGCAGAGACGAACAGATAGGCTCTGGAACTAATTGATGCGGGAATTTTATCTGCATCTCGATTGACATGTTGGAAAGACACGACTATTCAGGAAATGTATGTGTTTTTTGCTTTGTGCATGATGATGAGGAATGCAGATAAATACGTGATCCAGGATTATTGGAACAAAGACAGCCTTATTTCATCCCCCTTGTTCAACAGGTACAATTCTGTACCTAGTGGTACCCAATCTCCTAATTTTTATGTAATATCAAACAACCTTATCATTGTGTTCATTGCTGTCTTCTTTTATGTGCTAGCCATATGCTGTATTGTGACTACCAATTTTTGTCAACTACCATTCAAGCTGTCATTGCAATCAATCTTATATTGTTTCTGCTGTATTGTGCCTACCAATTTGTTGTCAACTACCATTTTAAGCTGTCATTGCAATCAATCATAGCTACCTATGTGCTTTAATATACTGTACCTATAATTTTCTCTCATCTTTTTTTTTTCATTCCATGTAATCTGTTATCATTTTTTTGTCTATAAATTTTGCAAGTATTTACCTCCTTAAAATTTTCTTAGATTAAGGACCTGCCCGAAACGCTGCGCGTGCTAGTGGCTTTACAAGACTGTAATTACCATAATTGTATCCTCACATTCCTTATGTACATTCTTGTATATGCATAAATAAATAAATAAATAAATTAAGTCACGTGATAGGTTCCTGCTGCATCTCAGGTGCCTGTAATTTAAGAACAGTGTTAATGAAGACAGACACGACAGACTGTGAGAGTGCGGAAGATATTTAGTGATTTGAGAGGAAAGTTCCATGACTATTTTGTATCAGCACAGAATGTTGTGATAGATGAATCATTAGTTCTGTTCAAGGGCCGACTGGCATTCGAGCGGTAAATTCAATGAAAGTGGCACAGGTTTAACTAGCGGTCTAAATGCTATGTGATTGCTAAACTGGTATAGTCATGGACATGATATTGTACTCACCTAGTTGTGCTTGCGGGGGTTGAGCTCTGGCTCTTTGGTCCCGCCTCTCAACTGTCAATCAACAGGTGTACAGGTTCCTGAGCCTATTGGGCTCTATCATATCTACACTTGAAACTGTGTATGGAGTCAGCCTTCACCACATTGCTTCCTAATGCATTCCATTTGTCAACCACTCTGACACTAAAAAAAGTTCTTTCTAATATCTCTGTGGCTCATTTGGGCACTCAGTTTCCACCTGTGTCCCCTAGTGCGTGTGCCCCTTGTGTTAAATAGCCTGTCTTTATCAACCCTGTCGATTCCCTTGAGAATCTTGAATGTGGTGATCATGTCCCCCTAACTCTTCTGTCTTCCAACGAAGTGAGGTTCAATTCTCGTAGTCTCTCCTCGTAGCTCATATCTCTCAGCTCGGGTACTAGTCTGGTGGCAAACCTTTGAACCTTTTCCAGTTTAGTCTTATGCTTGACTAGATATGGACTCCATGCTGGAGCTGCATACTCCAAGATTGGTCTGACATATGTGGTATATAATGTTCTGAAAGATTCCTTACACAAGTTTCTAAAGGCCGTTCTTATGTTAGCCAACCTGGCATATGCTGCTGATGTTATCCTCTTGATATGAGCTTCAGGGGACAGGTCTGGCGTGATATCAACCCCCAGGTCTTTCTCTCTTTCTGACTCTTGAAGTATTTCATCTCCCAAGTGATACCTTGTATCTGGTCACCTGCTTCCTACCCCTATCTTCATTACATTACATTTGCTTGGGTTAAACTCTAACATCCATTTGTTCGACCATTCCTGCAGCTTGTCCAGGTCTTCTTGAAGCCTCAAGCTGTCCTCCTCTGTCTTAATCCTTCTCATAATTTTGGCGTCGTCAGCAAACATTGAGAGGAATGAGTCTATACCCTCTGGGAGATCATTTACGTATATCAGAAACAGGATAGGTCCAAGCACAGAGCCCTGTGGGACTCCACTGGTGACTTCACGCTATTCTGAGGTCTCACCCCTCACTATAACTCTCTGCTTCCTATTGCTTAGGTACTCCCTTATCCACTGGAGCGCCCTACCAGTTACTCCTGCCTGTTTCTCCAGCTTATGCATTAACCTTTTATGGGGTACTGTGTCAAAGGCTTTCCGACAGTCCAAAAAAATGCAGTCCGCCCATCCTTCTCTTTCTTGCTTAATCTTTGTCACCTGATCATAGAATTCTATCAAGCCTGTAAGGCAAGATTTACTCTCCCTGAACCCATGTTGATGGGTTGTCACGAAGTCTCTTCTCTCCAGATGTGTTACTAGGTTTTTTCTCACAATCTTCTCCATCACCTTGCATGGTATACAAGTTAAGGACACTGGCCTGTAGTTCAGTGCCTCTTGTCTGTCACCCTTTTTAAATATTGGTACTACATTAGCAGTCTTCCATACTTCTGGTAGGTCTCCCGTTTCCAGTGACCTACTGTACACTATGGAGAGTGGCAAGCAAAGTGCTCCTGCACACTCTTTCAATACCCATGGTGAGATTCCATCCGGCCCAACAGCTTTTCTCACATCCAGCTCCAATAGGTGCTCCTTGGCCTCATCTCTTGTAATTTCGAACCTTTCCAAGGTCACCTGGTTATATTGTATTCAGGTACAGATGTTGACATAACAGGTCAAGATCCACGCAGGTTCTCAGACAGTGTCGTGAAAACCCTCATGGAACCATTGCTGAACAAGGGGAATATACTGTTCACTGACAACTACTATACCAGCCCCTTGCTGACCAGATTCCTCCTTGACCACAACACCAGCATATGTGGCCTGTCAAGGCCCACAGGAAGGAAATGCCAGTGTTTGGCATTGGTATTGCAGTGGGTGAATGCCAGCTGCGAAAATGTAATAAAACGTTATCAATACGATGGAGGAACAGAAACGAGGTAAATATGTTGACAACTGTTCACACCGGTGCCACGTTGGACAGTGACAAAGTGAACTTTGCAACAAGGTTGCCAATGTATAAACCTGATTGTGTCATTGACTGCAATGTAAATATGCGGTTAGTAGATAAATGTGACATGATGGTTGGTGCCGTCAAGTGCGTGCTGTGAAGTGGATGAAAAAATTGTTTTTCCAAATTGTTGACGTTGCAGTGCTAAACTGTTTCAAGATGTGTCTCGTGAAATCTGGCAGGAGACCACCAATCCGTACATTAAGTGTTGCTTTAGTGTCACAACTACTGGTGAAGTATGGGGTGGATGGCAGTGTTGTGCCTCACGGAGTGCCACCAACAATGCCTCATGCAGTTCCTGACAGATTTCACAGGTCACAGATCACAGATATGTTGAAAATATTGCACAAATGTATTTTGGCCACAGTGAAGTCCAGAAAATGTCGTATGACGTCACGGCTCGGTGGTCACCCGTGTCATAGACTCCAGAGGCAGTTGTGCGCCAGATTCAACAAGCGAGAGTTGATACAAATATTTTTATGTTCAATTTTTTCTGCCACACTGCAACATATTTGCTAATAATTTCATTGTGAAATTAGATTTTTTCAGTGTAAAAATAGGTTTGATCATGTTCTACATGCAGTGAGTAAACATTATAGTGAGTAAATATACCATATTATTTCATTACTTACGTAATGCTTGGAGGATTTGGGTAATTCTATGGACCCTTCCATACATTCAAAAATATATTTAAAACATTCAGATTCGGGAGTAAAGAAATTCTGGCTATACACAAGCTTGGTTATATGCCAAGCACAGGCACACGAGAAAAGGGTGCGTTGTTTGCAAGAACACGCAATGTAGGTAACAGAAGAGAAGATCCATCTACACACGGTAATTACCTATGTGTAGTTTCAGGATGAGAGCTACGCTCGTGGTGTCCCGTCTTCCCAGCACTCTTTGTCATATAACGCTTTGAAACTACTGACGGTCTTGGCCTCCACCACCTTCTCACCTACCTAACCTGTTTCAACCGTCTACCGCTCGAAAGTGCGAAAGTGAATTTTCTTATACTTCTTCGGCATCTGTGTTTAGCTAGTTTAAACTATGACCTCTTGTTCTTGAAGTTCCAGGTCTCAGGAAATCTTCCCTATCGATTTTAACTCTAACCTCTCCTCGTAGCTCTTGCCCTTCAGTTCTGGGAGCCACTTAGTAACATGTCTTTGCACCTTTTCCAGTTTGTTGATGTGCTTCTTAAGATATGGGCACGACACAACCGCTGCATATTCTAGCTTTGGCCTAACAAAAGTCGTGAGCAATTTCTTTAGTATATCGCCATCCATGTATTTAAAAGCAGTTCTGAAGTTAGAAAGCGTGGCATATAGGCTCCTCGCACAATATTCTTTATGTGGTCCTCAGGTGATAGTTTTCTATCTAAACCACCCCTAGATCTCTTTCTTTATCAGAATTCTTTAAAGATTTCTCACATAATATATAGGTTGTGTGAGGTCTGTGTTCTCTTATTCCACATTCCATAACATGGCATTTATTAACATTAAATTCCATTTGCCAAGTGGTGCTCCAGTTAGTTTAGTTCATTTATTATGCACCCCATACCCATCTTGTGGGCGGTAGTGGAAAGGGTTACAGAGGCACATAATGGGCTCAGGGACTGAACCCCACAATTCATTTAGCTAAGCAAGTTACAATCTTGATGAGCTAGTTACAAAATTCAATATATGTCATCACATCAACAATGGGTTTGAGATCGACCTCAAGTACAGGTTCTAAATTAAGCAACTGACATATGTGGAGAGCTAGTGTCAAAATTTATATGTTTGTCCTGCACACCGCCCCCCATCCAGTGGGCAGCGGTGGATAGGTTACAATCACTTAGTTACTACCTACAGTTAGCAAACTGGGGATATTTGGCTAAAATTTCTGGTAGCAGATCATTTTGAATGAAATATTGACACATCGCTGGAACATTGGTTATAGAATTGTCTCTGAATTCACGTATCTTTTCGCACTCCATCACATAGTGACGGAGGGTGTGCGAATAATTTTGTTGACACAGTTTAATTTGGTCAGGTCTACATCAGCAGATAATGAGAATTCCCAGAGATACTTGTAACCGAGTCTAAGCCGAGCAGTAGTAACATCTAGAAGTCTGCTGATTTTATTGGATGATCCATAGATGTGTGGCTCCTCTTGCATGATAGTATGATGATAGATGGAATTACTGGTGTCAATTTCACTTTGCCTCAGATCTACAAGATCTTGTTGAAGTTCTCGGTGTACTGCTGCTCTCAGATTGCTCATTGACAATCCAAGGTTACACTCAACGGCTCCTTTAAAGGCAGATTCTTTGGCTAACTTATCAGCTCTATCATGCATTCGGAGTCCAACATGAGATGGAGACCACATGAAATGGACTCTGTTACCATCCTTAATAATTTTGTTGTATTTGTGTCTAGCTTCGGACACGAGCATGTTACAGTTATGTCTTAAAGAGTTGAGAGCATTTAAGGATGATAAGGAGTCACTTACAATTAATGTATCAAGTTTTGAGACTTGTACACATTTCAGTGCAAGGATCAGGGCAAATAGTTCAGTCTGAAGGGTAGAGGCCCAGTTGTTTATACGGACTCCCCACTCAAAGTATAGGCCATCGCCCATTGTCAGGACAACTGCACTTCCAGCTGCACCCGTGGTGCGGTGTAGGGAACCATCAGTGTATATAATTTGAGAGAGAGAATGCTCTGTGGACAGAGCATCAATATGGCTTAAGGCGTTGAGCTTTGCCTCAAGACGAAGCTTGGGCTGATCTCTAATTTGCTTCTTGGGTGGAAAGGGAGGGATTAAAACTGGAAAGGGTGTAACCTCCCACGGTGCAGGAAAGTGCCGTTGTTGTTTCTCTTGGTACAAATCATGAACCCCATACATTCTGAGTTGAGTTCCAGTTTTTTTATCCATTTGGAACAATGCTGATCTTCAATAAAGAAATTCTGGAGGGCTTCTGTGCAAGGATTAGGATGAGTTAGCCTAAGCATTTTTATACCAATTTGACAGTTAATTTCAGTAACACGATCAACAACGCTCAGAATATTAAGTTCCTTTCTCATATTAAGTATCTTTGTGGTACGAGGGTACCCAAGGATTATCCTCAAGGCTTCGTTCTGCAATTTTTCAAGCCCTCCAAGCTTTCTTTCAGGCATCAAAACAAGCAGAGGTGCAGCATAATCCACTAAAGATCTGATGTATGCAAATTACATCATTTTGACAATTCTGACATTGGCACCATAGCCTGAGTGATAACCTGCAACAGCCGTGAGAGCTCGGAGCCTCTCTTTATACTGACGACAGAGTCTGAATACAACAGGACCATACAGTGGCACCTCAAGGCCAAGGTATTTGAATCTGTTTACATAGTCAAGCTGGGAGCCATCAGACAGTTGCATCTTGCGAACAGCTCCTCCCTGCCTGGGTGGGCGCCGATTTAATATCTTTGTTTTCTCTGCTGAGATAATTAAACCTAGGTCCTGACATGAGTCTAATACAGAGTTAAGAGTGTTCTGCGTGTTAGCATACCCAGTGGTGTGTATCATTATATCATCAGCATAGCTAATGATGTGGACGTTGGGTTTGCTCGGTATAGAGTTTAACAGCGTGTTTATTAAGATATTAAATAAGGTAGGACTGAGGACACCACCCTGCGGGGTACCTATTTCAAAGTCTCTTGTTACACTCCTATGCCCCTGGAAAAATACAGATGACTTCCTGTTGGATAAGTAACCCCTGATCCAACAAAGAAGCCGACTACCAATATTCATTCTTGCAAGCTCACTCAAGATAACATGTCTATTTGCAATATCAAAGGCAGACTTAAGATCTAGGAAGGTGGTATATGACTTTTCAGTGTGCAGGGTAAGAAAGGTGGTGATGCAATGATGCACACTCCTTCCATGCATGAAGCCATATATCTGGGGGATAGCATGGTTCTTATTCTATGGAGGAGACGGTTTAGGACCATTCTCTCGAATGTTTTGCAAATGCAGCTAGTAAGGGAAATTGGGCGGAAAGCATTCTCTTGATTTGGCTTGGGAATTGGAATGATTATACTGTTGGTCCAAGAGTTAGGAAGCTCCCCAGTAACATAGCTCATATTATACAGCTCAAGCAGGGATTCCCTGGTACTAAAGGGAGCAGACGCAATATGTCTTAAGTGATACCATCTTCACCGGGGGATGTGGCTTTGCCTTTGTTTAGGGCCGCGAGTAATTCAAACTCAGTAAATGGCACGTTGCATTCATCTTCCTTGTGGAGCATGAAGTCAACGAGCCTTTCTCGATCTCCGTAACCAGCATTTAATCTGAACTGTGTGTCTGGGGGAAGATTATTGAAGCTAGAGGTGGTTGCCCAAGCATCGACTAACTCGATATACTTATTTTGTCCAGGTCATCTTGAAGGGCATGACAGTCATCTAAGTTTCTTA
This sequence comes from Procambarus clarkii, assembly GCF_040958095.1. NCBI lineage: Eukaryota > Metazoa > Arthropoda > Malacostraca > Decapoda > Cambaridae > Procambarus > Procambarus clarkii. The sequence continues at coordinate 10,222,468 of NC_091202.1, read as the reverse complement.
TCCTTCCTATTATCTTAGCATCATCAGCAAACATGTTCATATAATTCTGTATACCAACTGGTAGATCATTTATGTAGACAATAAACATCACAGGTGCAAGAACTGAACCCTGTGGTACTCCACTTGTGACATTTCTCCAGTCCGATACATTGCCTCTGATCACTGCCCTCATTTTTCTATCAGTCAGAAAATTTTTCATCCATGTTAAAAGCTTACCTGTCACCCCTCCAATATTTTCCAGTTTCCAGAACAACCTCTTATGTGGAACTCTGTTGAAAGCCTTTTTTAGGTCCAGATAGATGCAGTCAACCCAACCATCTCTTTCCTGTAATATTTCTGTTGCTCGATCATAGTAACTGAGTAAATTCGATACACAGGATCTTCCAGATCGAAAACCATACTGTCTGTCTGATATATCATTTCTCTCCAGGTGTTCTACCCATTTAGTTTTAATTATTTTTTCCAATATTTTGACTATTACACTTGTCAATGATACCGGTCTATTATTAAGGGGGTCTTCCCTGCTTTCACTTTTGTAGATTGGAACTATGTTAGCCTTTTTCCACACATCAGCTACAACTTTATTTTATTTTATTTTATTTTATTTTATTTTATTTATGCATATACAAGAATGTACATAAGGAATGTGAGGATAAAAATATGGTAATTACAGTCTTGTAAAGCCACTAGCACGCGCAGCGTTTCGGGCAGGTCCTTAATCTAAGAAAATTTTAAGTAGGTAAATACTTGCAAAATTTATAGACAAAAAAATGATAACAGTTACATGAAATGAAAAAAAGAAGATGAGAGAAAATTGTAGGTACAGTATATTAAAGCACATAGGTAGCTAAGATTGATTGCAATGACAGCTTGAATGGTAGTTGACAAAAATTGGTAGGCACAATACAGCAGAAACAATATAAGATTGATTGCAATGACAGCTTGAATGGTAATTGACAAAAATTGGTAGTCACAATACAGCATATGGCTAGCACATAAAAGAAGACAGCAATGAACACAATGATAAGGTTGTTTGATATCATATAAAAATTAGGAGATTGGGTAACACTAGGTACAGAGCAAATTTAAAGCTCAGTGTAGGAAACTAAGAAGATGAAGTTAGGTACTTTTTGGTTTTGCTTTTAAATAAGGCAAAAGTTTTACAGTTTTTCAATTCACTAGGGAGTGAGTTCCATAGACTAGGTCCCTTAATTTGCATAGAGTGTTTACACAGATTAAGTTTGACCCTGGGGATATCAAAGAGATATTTATTTCTGGTGTGGTGATAATGGGTCCTATTACATCTGTCCAGGGAGAGTTTCAGAGCATGGTTTGCATTTAAGAACAAGGTTTTGTAAATGTAGTTGACACAAGAGAATGTGTGGAGGGAGTTAATATTTAGCAAGTTTAGGGATTTAAACAAGGGAGCTGAGTGTTGTCTGAAAGCAGAGTTAGTTATTATTCTGATAGCAGATTTTTGCTGTGTGATGATGGGCTTAAGGTAGTTTGCAGTGGTAGACCCCCATGCACAGATACCATAATTAAGATAGGGGTAGATTAGTGCATAATATAGTGAGAGGAGAGCAGAGTTAGGAACATAATATTTGATTTTGGAGAGTATACCAACTGTCTTAGAGACTTTCTTAGTTATGTGTTGAATGTGGGTGCTGAAGTTGAGTCTCTTGTCTAGGAATAGGCCAAGAAACTTGCCATCATTTATATTACTGATGTTAATGTTGTCTATCTGTAGCTGAATTGCATTTGATGATTTGCTTCCAAATAAGATGTAGTAAGTCTTTTCGATGTTTAATGTTAGTTTGTTCGTTGACATCCATAAGTGGACTTTTTTTTAATTCATTATTCACAACATTATTTAGTGTATGTGGGTTGAGGTTTGAATATATAAGGGTAGTATCGTCAGCAAACAATATAGGTTTGAGAATATTAGAGACATTAGGCAGATCGTTTATATATATAAGAAATAGAAGAGGTCCTAAGATGCTGCCCTGTGGCACTCCAACGGTAATTGGTAGAGTGGAAGAAGTTGTATCATTGATGGTTACATATTGGTGTCTGTCACTAAGATAGGATCGGATGTAGTCAAGGGCAAGGCCTCGGATTCCATAATGCTGGAGTTTAAGTAAGAGGTAGTTGTGATTAACAGTATCAAAGGCTTTTCTTAGGTCAATGAAGAGTCCAATCGGAAACTCATTTTTGTCAAGGGCTGAGTAGATAACGTCAAGGAGACTAATGATTGCATCGTTGGTGCTCTTTTGGGACCGGAAGCCAAACTGGCAGGGGCTGAGTATGTCGAATTTTACGAGGTAGGAATAGAGCTGTTTGTAAATAATTTTTTCAAATATTTTTGATAGAATGGGTAGATTTGATATTGGTCTATAATTGTTTATGTCCGCCGGACTGCCTCCTTTATGGACTGGCCTTACTCTTGCTTTTTTGAGGATATCAGGGAAGGTGTGACACTCTATATATTTGTTGAACAGTAGTGCTATGGGTGGGGCAAGGGCATGGGAGGCTCTCTTGTACACAATGGACGGAATTTCACTGGTGTTCCCTGCCTTGGGTTTTAGAGAGTGTATGATGGACACAATATCTGCCGGGCTGATTGGTGAAAGGAGAAGAGAGTTTGGATAGCTGCCTGAGAGATATGTGTTAATATGTGTCTGGGTCTGTGGGATTTTACTGGCAAGATTAGCACCAACCGATGAAAAGAAACTATTAAATTCATTTGCCATTTCTAAATCAGTTGACGGTCCATCATCACCCAGCAAAAATCTGCTATCAGAATAATATCAAATTCTGCTTTCAGACAACACACAGCCCCCTTGTTTAACTCCCTAAACATGCTAAACATAATCTCACTCCACAAATTCTCTTGTGTCAACTACATTTACAAAACCCTATTCTTAAATGCAAATCCTTGTCTAAAACTCTTCCTGGACAGATGTAATAGGACCCATTATCACCACACCAGAAATAAATATCTCTTCGATATCCCCAGAGTTAAACTTAATTTGTGTAAACACTCTATGCAAATAAAGGGACCCAGTTTATGGAATTCACTCCCTACTGAATTGAAAAGCTGTCCAACTTTTACATCATTCAAAATCAATACTAAAAAGTACCTAATTTCATCTTCATAGTTTTTCTCTTTTTGCCTTAAAATTGCACTGTATCTATTGCTACCCAATCTTCCAACCTTTTTGTTCCCAATTTGAACATCTTTACCATTGAGATCATTGCTGTTTTCTTATATGTGCTGCCATTCTATTGTATGGTGTTTATATATCTTGTTTATCTGTATCTTTTGCTACCCAGTCTCCCAATCTTTATGTACCCATTCTGAACATCTTTACCATTGTGATCATTGCTGTCTTATATGTGCTGTCAATCTTCTGTATGGTGTCTATTAATCTTGTTTAAATTACTAATCAAGCTGTCAATGTAATCAATCAGAGCTTTATTATAACAATGTGCTTTAATATACTTACTTATCTCTCTCATCTCATTTTTCTCTTGTAATGTATCTTTCATTTATCAATTCTGATTGAACTTACCTACTTAAAATTATCTGATAGATTAAGGACCTGCCCGAAACGCTGCGCGTACTAGTGGCTTTACAAGAATGTAATTACTGTCCTATCCAATGTATTCTCACAAACCCAATGTACCTTCTTGTATATATATAAATAAAATAAAATAAAATAAAATAAAATAAGTATATCCCCATCCTTGTAGAGTTTTATTTGGTTATGTGAGTGTTGTTTAGTTCCTAGGATACTAGAGATAGTTTTCCAAGTGCTTTTCATGTTGCCTTTTGCTTCATTGAATCTATTCACATAATATGCAAGTTTTGCCTTTCTTATGATACTGGTAAGCATTGATGAGTACCTTTTAGCTACTTCCTTTGAAACTAGGCCAATCCTAACTTTCTTTTCATATTCATGTTTCTTGTTGATTGAGTTGAGAATGCCACTTGTGAGCCATGGATTGTTTAATCTTTTGTCAGTTACTTGCTTGGTAAGAAGGGGACAATGAAGGTTGTAGAGGCTTAGAGTTTTGGAGAGGAAGAGGTTAGCTAATGAATTTATATCATGGGTATTATTGAATTCAGAATCCCAGTTAATATTGTGAAGTGCCTCTGTAAGATTGTCTAAAGCTGATTCACTGTGTAGCCTAAATGAAAGTTTCTTGCTTTTTGGTGGTGTTATGTCCATGTTCGCTATGAGAAAGGTAGGATAGTGGTCAGTTGTTCTGTCGTAGATTATACCAGATACAAGGGGAGCTGTTATGTTTGTCCATATGTGGTCCAAGGTAGTGGCTGATGTTTGAGTGACTCGGGTAGGTTTGGTGATTGTGGGGATTAGCATACAGGAGTTCATGCTGTTAAGGAAATAGTCAACTTGAGAGCAATTTTGTTGACCCAGGTCAATATTAAAGTCTCCTCCCAGAATGATGTGGTTTTTGTTGAGATTGTTGTTTATAATAAGATTCCTTAGGTTGTCTGAGAAAGAAGGTATGTTAGTATTGGGAAATCTATTGATGGCTCCAATAGTCAAAGAGGATTTAAGGGATTTAATTGTAAACTGAGCAAAAGTATATTCACAGTAGTCATCTCTGTCACTAATAACACTGTTGCAGATAAATGTAACTCGGTAATATATAGCTGTGCCACCACCTTTTTTATTGGGCCTACAGTTATGAATGGCTTTATAACCAGCTAAGTTGTAGAGTTGGGTATAGTCTTTATTTAGCCAAGTTTCTGTTAAAATAATGAACGATAGGTTAGTACCTAGTGCTGTGAGTAATGCATTTAATTCGTCAAAATGTTTACCAAGTGATCTAACATTTTGGTTATAAACTGATAGACAGGTGCTATTTTGAAGTTTGTTTTTAGCCTGGTGTGCTGTGAAATACTTGCAATAATGATGAAATAATGATGCAATAACTCCTGTAAACAGGGATGCCTGAAAAATCAGTTAAAGTGGAATGCTGAGCTCAGGTGCACATTCTCTCAGAACCCATGGTGAAACTCCATCTGGACCAACTGCTTTGTTCTTATTTAGCTCCTTGAGCATTTTTTCCACTTCGTCTCTAGACACCTCTATGTGCTCTATGTTGTTCTCTGGAATTCTTATTGTATCTGGTTCCTGAAGATTTCATTTTGTACAAACACACTTTGGAACTTTTCGTTTAATGTTTCACACATTTCCTTTTCATTTTCCGTGAATCTATTTCCCATTTTCAACCTCAGAATATTATCCTTTACCTACAATTTGTTGTTTATAAATTAATAGAATAGACCTGGTTCTGTTTTACATTTGTTTGCAATCCCTTTTTCAAAATTTCTTTCTGCCTCTCTCCTCACTGCCATGTAGTTGTTTCTCGCATCTTTGTATCGCTGGTATGTTTGGGGGTTCGGCCTCTTCCTGTATTGATTCCATTTTTGTGTCTTTTGGTCTATGGCCCTCTCGCAATTTCTGTTCAACCAATCCTGTTTCCTAGTTCTGCATCTCTGATTTGGTATAAAAAATTTTGTGCCTTTATCATATATTTCACAAAACTTGACATACATCTCATTCACTTCCTTGCCTAGCAACAAGTCTGTCCAATTATACTCACTAAAAAGTTTTCTAAGGTTTCCATAATGTCTTCTCCTAAAGTCAGGTTTTTCAGTTGCATCAACCTTCATATTTTCTTCCATATTATAACGCAATGCATACTTTATTCCCAAAAAGACATGGTCACTTTTACCCAAGGGAGGAAAGTACTGAATGTCAAATATTTCTTCCTCCTTCCTGGTATATATCAAATGTAGCATGGAGGGAACGTCCCCTTCCCTCATCCTCGTAGCTTGTTTAACATGCTGATACAAGAATGTTTCCAGGATGAGGTCTACAAATTTACAGGTCTAAAAATCTTCTGTTTTAGCTTCATATGCTTCCCAGTCTATAGATTTCAAGTTGAAGTCGCCGACTATCAACAGTCGTGAACTATCATTATCCGCTCTCGCTATGATCTCTCATTATTGTTAAAAAGTCCTTCTCGTTTACTATCTAGCTCCTCCTTTGACCATGTGCTGCTTGGCGGTGGACTATATGCATTTATGATCATTAGTTTATCATCCTCATGGCAGATCTATAGTGCAATTATGTCAACTTCTTGTGGATTTTAGTCATTATTTCGTTCACCTTTGGGTGTTCTTTCACCAGCACAGCAACGCCACGCCTTTCCTAATTTTTCTGTCTCGTCTATAAATTGAGTAGCCCCTTGGGAAAATGACCTCCTTTAAAATAACATCTTCAAGTTTTGTCTCCGTGAATGTGTTATAAATAGTGAGTTGTTCTATGGGAGATCTAGTATTAAATGGATGTAGGGGCAGTAGTTAGAATAAAGATGTATCTCTAGTAGTGGAGATCAGTAAGGCCTGGCCCCCATATAAAAATATCACAGTGAATATTAATTGGCTACAAAACAATGTCAGTCTAGAGGTTGATCATAGATCTCCCACACAGGAAGAATGGATACTCCTTTAACTAACTTACTTATTTACAGCCTCTGATTCTGCTATTGAGTTCAATAGGTTCTTCTCTTCCATTGGGTCATAACTTGCAAATTATATTCCATCTTCCAGTACTGATGTTAAGGACTATCTTACCGGTAACTATCCACAGTCTCTGTACCTAAAGCCTATTAATTCCACTGACGTCAATGAGATAATCCTTTCCCTTAAAACCAAGTCTAGTGCCCTTGAGGAGATACCAACTTTAATTTACAAAAAAGCCTCCAGAACTTTAGCCCCTGCTATTGCATTGCTCTTCAACAAGTCACTTGAACTCCAAACCTTTCCAGATATTCTAAAAAAAAAGCGAGAGTAACCCCTGTACACAAATGTGATGATCTCACAGATGTTAACAACTACAGACCTATATCAATCCTGCCTAATTTGTCAAAAAATTTTGAAAAACTAATCTACAAGCAGCTTTACTCTTATCTAGCCAAACACAATATACTAAGCTCTTGCCAATATGGCTTCAGACCCAAAAAAAGCACTAACGATGCACTTATTAGTATGATTAACTTGATTCATGCAGCTCTTGATAAAAATGAGTTCCCTATTGGGTTATTTGTGGACCTGCGTAAGGCTTTTGACACTGTCAACCACCAAAACCTTCTTCTTAAATTACATCATTATGGAGTCAGAGGACACTCCCTGCAATACCTCAAATCTTACCTTACTGACAGGCTCCAGTATGTTTCTGTGAATAATTCAATTTCTCCCACCCTACCCATCAACATTGGTATTCCTCAGGGCAGCATACGTGGCCCTCTCCTCTTTTTCATCTACATTAATGACCTTCCAAATGCCTCCCAACACCTCAAACCAATTTTATTTGCTGACGACACAACCTTCATTTACTCCAGTCCTGACCCCTTGCTCTAAATGCCACAGTAAATACTGAGCTAAATAAAGTCCATCTTTGGCTAACTGCCAACAAACTCACCCTTAACATTGACAAAACTTTCTATATTCTGTTTGGTAATAAATCCTCTAATCAAACAAATCTCAAAATAAACAATACCCAAATTTGTAACAAATTAGATGGCAAATTCCTTGGCATTCTCGTTGACCACAAGCTGAATTTCCAGGGACACATTCTAAATATATCAAAACAAGTTTCAAAAACTGTTGGTATTCTTTCTAAGATCAGATATTATGCACCACGCCCTGCCCTGGTGACTCTCTATTACTCCCTCATCTACCCATATCTCAACTATGGTATTTGTGCTTGGGGTTCTACTACCCAAAATCATTTACGTCCTCTACTTACTCTACACAAAGCTGCTATTAGGACAATATCCAACTCTGGGTCCAGACATTACTCGGTACCCTTACTCAAATCTCTGAATATGTTAGATATTAAGTCACTGCACATTCTCTCATGTGTATTATACATATATAAAACGCTGAACTGTAATGCCAATCCTGACCTCAAAAGCTTCATAGAAGGTTGTAACAGAACCCATGAGCACCACACAGAAATAAATACAGTTTTGATATTCCTAGAGTACGACTTAATCAAACTAGAAATGCTCTTCAAATCAAGGGACCCAGAATGTGGAATGACCTTCCCAAGCATGTTAAAGACTGTACCTCTCTCAACCAGTTTAAGATAAAAACGAAGCTATACCTAATAAATTCCCTGTAATCTACCTTACCCCTCTATTGTCAACCAATGTCTGTTTTTTTTAAATGACGCTGTTTGTCGACCAAATTGTATTTGTGCTGCTTTTTCAGCCATGTTCCCCCCTTCTTATCTCTTTTTTTTTATTTGTTCTAAACTTATTTTATTCTTTATGCTCAATTAGTATTAAGCTTTAGTCATTTAAGTTTTTCATGCCCGAAATGCTTTGCGTAATAGTGGCTTTAGGCATTGTTTGTACTAGCCCTATCTATAAATCCATCACTCTTTGTAAAATCTCTTGTATGTATGTACCTTACCTAAATAAACATTTGATTTGATTTTATTTTATTAACCCCTTAACAACCCCCCATATACATTCACACCAATAACAATAATTACTTTACCACACTATCTTACGTTAAAAGCCTTGGTCCACATAGACAGGATACAAGGTTTTACACTGAACACAAGCTAGGGTAAAGTTCTACTAGGGAAACACATTTAAGCTAGAGTCAGCTTAGGGTAGGGAGACCACGTGGTTCCACTGGGACCCTTTAGAATAACTAGTAATATAAACTCTAAACACACCTACTACACACAAAGTATGCTACTCTACACATAGAACACGTGTATGCCAGACAATGAAGAATGTACACAGTATACTTAGCTGGAAACTAGACACAGAAATAAGAAACGAGGAGGAAGGGTAGGAGGTTCCTGTCCACACCACGCCAGCTCAGAGAAAGAAAGACTCTCAGTCTCCTTTCCCCCAGCTGGCTCGCTGCCGGCAGACTGCTCAACTAATCGTACCGCAGCCCTATACCCAGTTTACTCAGGTTTTCTTTACAAATGATTAGAAAGTATTAGTAAACATAGTTGGTGCCTATGTTATTATTTAATAATCAACCCCAAGCTCAGTCTTTAAATGCTCTTTGAGAAACAAGAATAGTCTTACGTCTGGCAGGGAAGATAGAAACAATTTCAGCTCGTGATGCGTCCAACTATACTATAAGAAAGTTTAATAGCTCAATTTTGACCTCTGGTTTCCACTGAGGAACCCAGGGTCGTAACACTCCTTACCCCTTCAGAGAAAAAAAATGTGACTACTAGAATAGTAGTCATATTTTTTTGTAATTATCATTTATAATTATCATGTTATCATTTTTTTTAATCTGTTATCATTTTTTTGTCTATAAATTTTGCAAGTATTTACCTCCTTAAAATTTTCTTAGATTAAGGACCTGCCCGAAACGCTGCGCGTGCTAGTGGCTTTACAAGACTGTAATTACCATATTTGTATCCTCACATTCCTTATGTACATTCTTGTATATGCATAAATAAATAAATAAATAAATAAATAAATAAATAAATAAGTAAGAGTATACAGAGAAAAAAAAGGAAAATTTATGACAAAAAAAATCAATCAAAAACAACAATTTCTGTGCAAGAAAAATACAAAGGAATTCTCTGAAAAAACACATACACAAAAAAAACAGGGAAGTAAATAAATTGGACACGGAATATTTAATGTCACAGGAGAACCTAAAAACAAAAAACTAAAGCATGACAGTTGGTAAATGGCTTCCTGTGGCCCAAATGAATGTTATTCAGGCAACCGGGACAGAGCGTTGGCTATCACGTAGAGCCGGCCTGGTAGGTGGGTAATGGAAAGATTGAAGTCCTGTAGATACAATGCCCACCTGAGGATGCGTTTATTCTTCCCCTTCATCTGATTCAGGAAGACTAGAGGGTTATGGTCCGCGTACACTTCCACTATATTACCTGTGAGGTAAACTTTGAACTTTTTACATGTTAACACTAGCGCCAACGCCTCTTTTTCTACCACTGAATAATTGCGTTGCGCCTTGTCAAATTTCACAGAGTAGTAATATACTGGGTGTTCCACCTGATCATCCCCAGTTTGCAACAACACTGCACCAGCACCCAAGTCAGACGCGTCAACATGAATTTTAAACGGTCGGTCGAACCTTGGACTAGCAAGCACTGGGGCGGACGCTAAGATCAATTTCAAATTTTTAAATGCCTCTGCACAGTCTGATGACCACTTAAATTTAACGGCCTTCCGCAACAAGTCTATGAGAGAAGTGGCAACACTGGAAAAGTTCTGACAAAAACGTCGATAGTACGCACACATACCGATAAATCTTTGAACGTCCTTTTTAGACTTTAGCACCGGATACTCCAGAATGGTACTGATTTTATCTTGCGGAGGTAACACTTTTCCTTGGCCCACTTCATAACTGAGGTATGTCACTGTGCCTTGGCCAAAATGGCACTTTTTTGCATTTAAGGTAAGATTCGCTTTTTTCAAGATTGCGAACAACTGGCGTAACCTAGGTATGTGGTGTGACGGTGTTCCCACCCTTATATTTCTCCCACGCCTGCAGTAAGAGTCATGTCCACTTTACCCAAGCGTTCTCTACGTCGCAGGCATCAGGTTGATATGTGTAGGAGAATGTAGTGTTCTCGAAGTGCCGAGAAATTCATAAAAGAAGAGTATTTTGGGCTGTGGTTTAGGCCCTTTAGGAAGCCAATATGGCGCTGGCTCTTCTGTTTTCCCGCCAAAACTGTGTGACGTCAGTGACACCAGATTGGTCACCGACAGCGACGTGGCACAGGGAGCCAATGAAAATCTCCCGTGGCAAATATGACGTCACGAAGGAAGGGGGGTCCGGTCATCGCGACGCACTGGCGCCATCAGTCTAAGACAGCACGTCAAGGAGGTCGGACGTGCGCTGGGGGGTCCTGTCAGTTGGACAGTTTACCCCGTCTCCGGAGGACTTACGCATCACCCGTGGTCTGCCAACACCTGTGGGGTCTTCCTTCGTTCATGTGTTGAACCGAAGAAGGAATTGACGGGATATTGAGCAACAAGTGCTCCAGGAACAGGTGTTGTGCAAGAGTGGAGTCTAGGCAGCGACGTATGCGACGGCTGATAGCTCCACAGTGATGACGTAGTGGATGAGCCAATCCTCCGTAGGGAATCAGTCTGACACGACACGTCAAGGTGGTTGGACGTGCGATGATTGGTCCTGTCAGTTTGACAGTTGTTTCCCGCTCCCGTGGATTTTACGCGTCACCCGAAGTCTGCAAGTACTCTGTGAGGTCTTCCTTCGTTCATGTGTTGGACCAGAGAGGGAATCGACGGGATATTGAGCAACAAGTGCTCCAGGACAGGTACTGTGCAAGAAGAAGTGAAGTCTGTGCAGTGACGTATGCGACGTCTGAGGCAGTTCACCCATTTGTGACGGCGTAGTGGCTGAACCGAGCCACCGGGAAGCAGTGGAAGAAGAAAACTATTCGGGAATCCGAACGACTGCAGCCGAGACGTAGGCAGGCAGCCGTAGCTGGGAGGAGAAGTTGACGGCCGGGAGACCAACTCCAACCCTACAAGAAGTCGAGGAGGAGCACGAACCTGCAGTGAAAAGGCACGGAGACGACGCGCTTATGGTGGGACGTTGATTGAGTTCCTGGAGGACACGACAGTGTGTGTGTGGGGGCGTTCCCTACACGAGGCAGGAGCCAGGACCAGGAGCTACAACTCAACTCTCACCGGAGGATAGGTGGAAGTAGGTGATTCTAGTTTCCCTCCCAATTCCCCTTTAGTCAGCTATATTATTTAGCCTGAGTATTTTGTATGTCGTGAGCAAGGCTCACCTATGTCACAGTAAGGCACAAGTGTGCAGTGGGGCTACATAGAGTACCCACGATATTTATGATTATTATTGGTGTGTACAGGCACCCGGAGTAATTGATGAATTTGCCGTGTTGATAACATCTTTCATGATACTTTAATAAGATCATTTAGTGAGAGAATATATATATAAATATGCCAGTGTTTGGAGTTAGGCTATGTGCCCAGTAACTATGTTATTACCATTATTGATGTCTGACTCATCCATATACATATATATATGTCTATGCTCGTGTATTGAATAATCATTCATGTGTGCAGTGATTAATTGTGTTATCACCCACGAAAGGAATTACTGAGAACTCCAGTAATATATACTTGCATTCGTTATCATTAAATGAAGGGCAGTGTGTAATACCATGACAGTGAATTATTGTCACATTTAATATAGAAATGTTTGATTGAGCTCAAGATCTGTGTAGCGAAGTGTTTTCGTGCTATTGTCGCAAATGTTGTGTGTTCGAACTTCTAGTGATCTTTGAGAACTTAAAGAAACTGGCGCGTCACGCCACAAGCAAACAGATAAAGTGACATTCGCACGGGGGTAGTCGCCCGGCTGATTTTGACATTGACGTGAGGGGGAGCATTGCCAGCTTGGCGAGTTCATATTATATGTGGGAACGAGCGGCTCCCGCCTGAAACAGTTGTTTGCTTATTGATATAATCTTGTGATGTCTTTGAATGAGTTTTAAGTAAAATACAAAGTACATTGGTGTTTATATCATCTCCTCCCTATTTCTTGTGGCTATATAATACCTGAAAGCAGAGAGCGATAGAAGTAAATACCTGCCTGATATCAGACATATTGAGTGTGTTCTTGCCACTGTTACTACAATTCAACAAAACCACTGACGAGTTACTGGACACCGAAAACACCAGTTGGCGACCTTGTGGTTAGTAGTAGAGCCCTATGTTGGGGCGGGCATACAACAGTTAAACGAACAAGTTCTGTTCCCACTCCTTCTCGATCAGAGGCCGGTTGGGATTGACTGGGATACTCTCCTGGCATACAGTGGCGCCGCGAGGATAGAGTGAAGACCCACAGGGCTATGGTGAGTGACCTTGAGTATACTGGTGCTCGCCGAGGAACCCCGACAGTGGTCAGTCCAGTTACTGTCAAAGAGCACGATATCATCTAAATACGCCAGACAATTTGGCACATTAGCGAGCAAAGAGTTCATTAGCCTCTGGAACGTGGCAGGGGCATTACGCAAGCCGAACGGTAACACTTGATACTCAAAAACACCCTCAGGTGTCACGAACGCAGTTAGTTGTTTAGCACGTTCAGTGAGTGGGATTTGATAATACCCCCTCGAGAGGTCGAATTTCGAGACGTACTTGGCGTTTCCCAGCTCGTCGATGCAGTCCTCGAGGAGGGGCAGCGGGTAGGCATCCACAATGGTCACCTTGTTGAGCTGCCGATAGTCGGTGCATAATCGCCAGGAGCCGTCTGGTTTGGGGACCAAAAGGCAGGGCGAGCACCAAGAGCCCTGGCTCGGCCGGATGAGGCCGTGCTGGAGCAAGAAGTCGACCTCCTTTCGTACCATGGCCTTCTTTTCTGGACTCATCCGATAGGGTTGAAGGCGAATGGGGGTGTAGTCCGTCAACTTGACATCATGGCAAATGGCATCAGTCTGGGTCGGGACCTCCCCGAACAGACTGGAGAATTCTTCAAGCAACGACTGCACCTCTTCACGTTGGGCCATCTGCAAATGGGACAGTCCCTCCTCCACAGCATTCACAGAACTAGAATTATTGAGAATGAGATTAGTTGGGTCCTCAAAACAATCATCCCCTCTCTCACTGGAAATGGAAACATTGGTTAGTGCAATGGGCCTGGGGCCCTGGAACTTCTTCAGCCGATTTATATGTACGAGCATTACCTGGTTACGCTTGTCAGAGTGCCTCACTTTGTACGTGAGGTCCCCAGTCTTGTCTGTCACAATGTAGGGGCCTTCGTACTTGTGGGACATAGTGTTCCCTAGTCGAGGCTTTAATACCAAGACAGGGTCGCCAGGCTGAAATACCCGGCACTTAGCCTTAGCATCGTTACGTTCTTTCATCTTTTCTTGGGCTTTCCCAGGATACTTTAGTGCCGCCGCCTTGCAGTCTTTGAGTCTCTGGTGGTGTTGCGCAAAGAAAGCCGAACCTTCGGTTAACGTTACGTTTCCTAACAGATTCTCCTGTAACATTTGCAAGGTTCCACTAACTTTATGGCCAAAGACTAACTCAAAAGGAGAACAACCCAGTGAACTTTGTAATCCCTCTCTAGCCGCAAACAAAACATACGGTAAATTCTCATCCTAGAAGGTGTGGGAACTCTCGCACGATGTCTTCAACATCTGCTTTAGAGTTAGGTGGAAACGTTCAATTACCCCCTGACTCTGTGGATGGTATGGGCTGGAAACCTTATGAGTTATTCCATGGTCCTTACAAAATTGTTCAAAAGTATCAGACTTAAAGTTAGTACCTTTGTCAGTTTGCACGACCCGAGGCAGTCCAAAAGTGGAAAAAAATTGCAACATACGAGCAACAGCAGTCTTGCTCGGATGTTCCTTACAGCAAAAGCCTCTGGGTAACGAGTAGTGATACACATCATCGTGATTAGGTAAATATTACCAGACTTAGTTCTAGGTAATGGACCAACACAGTCCATTACCACATAAGAAAATGGTTCCTCTGGCACGACAATAGGCCTTAGAGGAGCTTTAGGTGGAGTCTGGTTTGGTTTCCCAACCAGTTGATAAACAATGCATGCATTACAAAATTTTGCCACATCGCTTTTCAGCTTGGGCCAGAAAAAATACTTTAAAATTTTGTGATACGTAATATTAATACCTTGATGTCCCCCCATAGGATCATCATGAGCAGCTGCCAAAACTCTTTCTCTATAGCAGGTCGGAAACATAACCTGGTGGACTACCTCCCACTCATTTGACAAGGGAGCACTCTGTGGTCTCCATTTTCTCATCAAAATCCGATCATTGTAGTAGTACCCAGTTGCTGCGTCTACAATTTCCTCCATAGAGACGGCTGTCTCATGACAATCTGCAAGAGTGGGGTCAGCTTTCTGTAACTCACTCAAGGAGGCATCTAGGCCTTGGTCAGATGCCATTGGCCGAGGCTCAACAGTGTTCTCCTCCACCTCCCCACTACTCTCGGTAGGTGGCGGTGGCAGGCTCTCCACAATGTCCTCGGCCACGTCATCGAGTCGGGCCATGAATGTGTCCGCGAGGTCCACTTGGTTTTCACCACTCGGAAAGTTCCTCGTGTCCTCGTGATTTACCACCTTGGCAAGCACAGGGCTGCCCTTACATTTAAGTCCCATAGACCTGGTCACTGCGCACGCAGGGTACACAACGTTATCCTCTGCGGCGGGTGGATCCAGGCAAACCTTAGGGGTAGGCAACATAATAGGCAGTCTGGAGTCCCCTAGCTTATCCCCTGCTAAATCATTACCAACTATTACATCAACATTAGGGAAAGGTAGGTATGAAGTGACACCGACTGTACAAACACTCTTGTGGAAATCAGAGTCCAGGGTAACTTTATGGAGGGGTACTGCTCGAGTATCACTAGTGACACCCTCGACCAGTACCTCCTCTCCAGTGTCGAGAGTGTTGGCACCGTGCAAGGCACTCTCTAAAATTAAAGTCTGGATGGCACCGGTGTCTCGGAAGATCACCACGTCCTTCCAGGAAGAACCCTCAGACAAAAGTAGTCTCCCTTTCGATAAGAATGGGGTAAGCAAGTCCAACCACTGTGGGTTGGAGGTCTTACTCCCTAACCCTTCCGAAGGCCTCAAGCCCTGTGTCACAACTAGAGCATTGGGTCTTTTTTCCGGGTACAGTTGCCAACAACGGCTAATAACGTGGTTTGGGCGTTTACAGTGACCACAGATACGTCGGGGAGAAGAGACATTACTAACAGAATTACCCTTCGGTTCACTCTTAGGTGTCGTGGGGTTAGACAATTTAACAGGGTTAGTTATGTCTGAAACAGAAGGTGCATTAGGTAAAGGGTTAGAATGAGCTGGTCTGGACTGGCTGTGGGTATAAGTTTTGATACTCTGTGGGGTATAATTATTTTTATTGGGTCTTTTGCCCGCCAACTGGCAGTTTTCTGCCATTTTGGCCAAATCCCCTATTTTAGAATTTACCTCTACCCTTCCTCTAATATACTGTGCTATAATATCTGGCATACTATCTATAAATTGTTCTATTTACATAATATTCTTAAGTGCCTCGTATATGTTTCGGCTTTAGCTGAGCGAATCCATTTATCAAACAATCTAATTTGATCATTAGCAAATTCAGTGAGCCAGTTGTGAGTAGGCCTAAGGTTGCGATAAGCTTGGCGGTGAGCTTGAGGAGTAATTTCATATGCCCACAAAATTCGTTCCCTGACTTTATCATATTATAATAAATAAATATAAATAAATAAATGTTTATTTAGGTAAGGTACATACATCCAAGAAATTTTTACAAAGATTGGTGGACTTATAGATAGAGCTAGTACATACAATGCCTAAAGCCACTATTACGCAAAGCGTTTCGGGCATGAAAAACTTAAATGACTAAAGCTTAATACTAATTGAGCATAAAGAGTAAAATGAAAACATAGCTGAAAAAGCAGCACAAATACAATTCTATCGACAAACAGCGCTCTTTAAAAAAAAAAAACAGACATTGGTTGACAATAGAGGGGTAAGGTAGGTTACAGGGAATTTATTAGGTATAGCTTAGTTTTTATCTTAAACTGGTTGAGAGAGGTACAGTCTTTAACATGGTTGGGAAGGTCATTCCACATTCTGTGCCCCTTGATTTGTAGAGCATTTCTAGTTTGATTAAGTCGTACTCTAGGAATATCAAAACTGTATTTATTTCTGGTGTGGTGCTCATGGGTTCTGTTACAACCTTCTATGAAGCTTTTGAGGTCAGGATTGGCATTACAGTTTAGCGTTTTATATATGTATAATACACATGAGAGAATGTGCAGTGACTTAATGTCTAACATATTCAGAGATTTGAGTAGGGGTACCGAGTGATGTCTGGGGCCAAAGTTGGATATTGTCCTAATAGCAGCTTTGTGTTGAGTAATTAGAGGACGTAAGTGATTTTGGGTAGTAGAGCCCCAAGCACAAATACCATAGTTGAGATATGGATAGATAAGGGAGTAATAGAGAGTCACCAGGGCAGAGCGGGGTACATAATATCTGATCTTAGAAAGAATGCCCACAGTTTTTGAAACTTTTTTTGATATATTTAGAATGTGTCCCTGGAAATTCAGCTTGTGGTCAATGAGAATGCCAAGGAATTTGCCATCTAATTTGTTACAAATTTGGGTAATGTTTATTTTGAGATTTATTTGATTAGAGGATTTATTGCCAAACAGAATATAGAAAGTTTTGTCAATGTTAAGGGTGAGTTTGTTGGCAGTTAGCCAAAGATGGACTTTATTTAGCTCAGTATTTACTGTGGCATTTAGAGCAAGGGGTCAGGACTGGAGTAAATGAAGGTTGTGTCGTCAGCAAATAGAATTGGTTTGAGGTGTTGGGAGGCATTTGGAAGGTCATTAATGTAGATGAGAAAGAGGAGAGCATATTTTCATCAGGCATATTTATAAAAATATCTTGGGCCTTACCCCTTAGTCTTCCCTGTAGGATTTTCACCCACTCTTCCTTTGGCCCGGTCATGGACATGGCCAATCTCTGAAAATGGTTGAAAAACCTTTCAGGGTCTGACTCTGAAAATTCAGGCAAGTTATGCTTTTTCTCATAATGCCTGGGGTTTGAATCCCCGGCAGGTGGAGATCCAGTGGTATTTGCTCTAATTCTAGCCTCCTCGGTTTTGAGTCTTTGCTCCTCTAATTTTATTTTTGCTAACTCTAGAGCTAACTCTCTGTCCCTATGAGCTGCACTTTCTGCTTGGCTAGGCTCGCATAAAGGTGTATCACTTGCCAATAGTTCTTGATCCATACAATGTTGTAATATTTCATTCACCAAAGTCCACTTTGTATCCGCGTCATTTAATTCTATCTTATCTTCAGATCTTGAGATGATTTCGGGGCTTTAGTGTCCCCGCGGCCCGGTCCTCGACCAGGCCTACACCCCCAGGAAGCAGCCTGTGACAGCTGACTAACACCCAGGTACCTATTTTACAGGGGCATAGGGTGAAAGAAACTCTGCTCAATGTTTCTCGCCGGCGCCTGGGATCGAACCCAGGACCACAGGATCACAAGTCCAGCGTGCTGTCCGCTCGGCGACCGGTTCTAGGCCAAATTCCTTGCCTAACAATACTAAATTAGACTTGGTAAGTTTCTTTATCTCTACCACTGAAGGATTCCCTGCCAGTTCCTGCATTTTAGCCTCCATCACTAATTAATTTAGCTCCTAGCCAAAGAAAAAATTAAAAATTGGAAAAACCAAAAATTTGCACGGCCCCTAACACAAGGCCACACTTACCTCAATCGTGAAGGGATCCAGCTGGGAGTCCAGTCAGTGTAAGAATATTATTTTGCTAGCTGAGCTGGACCCTAGGCTAACACACAACCGTTCTGTGGAAAACAAAATTTTTTAGTTTTGGCACTTAAAAATTTAATTTTTTCAATATACTGTTCCTCCCGGACAGGCCAACCACTTGTTAGATAATGCAGTGTCTGTACTATGGGGGGGCCTAGTATTATCTGGATGTAGGGGCAATAGTAAGCATTAAGAGTTATCAAAATGGGAGATCTAAAATGCCCGGCCCCCAAATAAAACTATAAGCAGTGCTGAATACTTGGCTACACACAAGGTCAGTCTAGAGGTTGATTTAAGATCTCCTACACAGGAAGAACTGATACTCTCTTACTTCACTTACTCATTTATTAACCCCTTAACAACCCCCATATACATTCACACCAATAACAAAAATAATAATTACTTTACCACACTATCTTACGTTAAAAGCCTTGGTCCACATAGACAGGATACAAGGTTTTACACTGAACACAAGCTAGGGTAAAGTTCTACTAGGGAAACACTTGAAGCTAGAATCAGCTTAGGGTAGGGAGACCACGTGGTTCCACTGGGACCCCCTTTAGAATAACTAGTAATATAAACTCTAAACACACCTACTACACACAAAGTATGCTACTCTACACATAGAACACGTGTATGCCAGACAATGAAGAATGTACACAGTATATTTAGCTGGAAACTAGACACAGAAATAAGAAACGAGGAGGAAGGGTATGAGGTTCCTGTCCACACCACGCCAGCTCAGAGAAAGAAAGACTCTCAGTCTCCTTTCCCCCAGCTGGCTCGCTGCCGGCAGACTGCTCAACTAATCGTACCGCAGCCCTATACCCAGTTTACTCAGGTTTACTTTACAAATGATTAGAAAGTATTAGTAAACATAGTTGATGCCTATGTTATTATTTAATAATCAACCCCAAGCTCAGTCTTTAAATGCTCTTTAAGAAACAAGAATAGTCTTACGTCTGGCAGGGAAAATACAAACAATTTCAGCTCGTGATGCGTCCAACTATACTATAAGAAAGTTTAATAGCTCAATTTTGACCTCTGGTTTCCACTGAGGAACCCAGGGTCGTAACAGGAAGGAAGGAGGAGGAGAAAAGATAGAGGGGTGCAGAGCAGCTCAGAGGAGATCTTGACACCACGAACGCCAACCAGAGAGCGAGCAGCACCCACCAGCCTCAGCTCTCTCCAGCCGTTGCCGGGGAGACAACAGCTGATTGTGCTGCTTGTAAACATTACCTCTCTTCCTCGACGTAAAACTGGTTACTTTAATAGTTCTAAGAATAGTTAATAATTACTACATGGTTATACTTTTTCCACAACAAGCTCACGAGTTTGAATGCTCTGTGAGAAACAAGATTTGTCTTACTCTGGCAAGGAAGGTAGGAATGAACCTCGACAAGCGTACCAAATAATAAGAGTAATTTATTTAGCTCAATTTGACCTCTGGTTTCCACTGAGGAACCCAGGGTCGTAACAGTGTGCAACAATGTCTGGTGTCTGCAGCTATATTACATCACTTAACTCCAGTATCTTCGATCTTACTCCATAAAAAAAATCTATGTTGGTGTATGCAATCTTCAGGAACTTGTTCCCCCCTCTTCTTATTTTTCACTCCCCCTCTCTCTAATGATTTTGTTGGTTTGCCTTTATGTACCACTTTACTGGTCTGCCTACCCCTATCACTTTGTTGAAAAAAGAATTGATTTCTTCTTCATTCCTGCTCTCATTTAATCGTTTTGCCTCGGCGAGGTTCAGTTTCAGCTTCTCTCTATCTTCTTTTGAAAGATCTCGTCTTAACGACCACACTTTCCCAGCCTCATCACTTTGTAATTTTCTAGCATTCTTTAGTACTTCTTCCATCTGTTTGGCACCATTTAGGGTGACCCTCAAAGGTCGATCTTTCCCTTTTACATATCTGTCTATTCTCCTGTAGTCGCACACATTCTCTATGGTTGTAAGACCTTCCACGAGGCCAACAATTTTATGCACTACTTTTGCTTCTTCTACAGCTCATTCTGACCTAGATGTTATCTCCTTGTAACAGTTCTATTGTTACGTAAATTATGGTGACAATAAACACAGACACTAAGATACTATATATATATTTGGTCTAATATACAGAAGTACACAGGTGATACTTTGGTGTGAGTTGAGCGCACTGAGCGTCGGTACAGTATCTCGCAAGTGTCTGCTCTAGACCACACTTGAAAGTAGACTCTGGTTAATGTTTGCTATTCTGCTGCTTATATGCTCGGGCAACACCTCACCGTGTTGCCCGGGCAACGCCTCACCTCATTCATCTCCAAAGGTTGACAGGAATATTAACAAAGTATTTGGAGCGAGTATATTATTGGGATAATCTACTCGCTACAGAACTCCCCCTCCCAGGGGATGAAAGGAAAAATACTTGATCAAGGAACTTAGCTGGTCGGTGAATTGTACGCCCTGCTCGCGTTACATAACCATCAAAGTTAACTTCCTCCTCTTCGCTGATGTCATCTAACTGGGGTCGTAGGGTGGGAGGTCGCACAGGATCGTCCGTCGTCGTAGGATCAGGTTGTGGTGCGGCTGGTAACTGGGGTCGTAGGGTGGGAGGTCGCACAGGATCGTCCGTGGTCGTAGGATCAGGTTGTGGTGCGGCTGGTAACTGGGGTCGTAGGGTGGGAGGTCGCACAGGATCGTCCGTCGTCGTAAGTGGCGGTGCTGCTGGTAACTGTGGTCGAAAAGTGAACTGCGTAGTCGGCGGATGTGTCTCTGGATTTAGCAGTGTCGCAGACGTTGAGACGAAGCCTGGAGCAGAGCAGAGAGCTGGTTGAGGCCGGAGTCGTGGAGCTCTATGTGGGAGAGCGTGGTGGCTCGATTGAGAATTGTGAGTGTCTGAACTCAGGGAGCGAGAGCGTGGCGGCTCGATGCGGTCGTAGTCTGCTGTCTGCTCTGTGTCGAAGCTGTAGCGTCTTGGGTTGATTAGGACTGTACACGCCGAGTACTACATTGTTGACTGTGGAAATTGTAGTCTGGTACCAAAAGATGTAGGCAGTGTGTGGACAAGCTCAGTGTAACAGGAGAGAAGAATGTGCATAATTGTTGCGTCCTTGGGTCGCTGGTGGAGCATTTAGATCCGGGGCGGATGGGCTCGGGCACCAGGACATTAGGAGGTAATGTAGGCACGTTAGGACAACGAGATAATCACATCTAGAGCTGAATTGTCCTGAAGGCGACGAAGTGTCGGAAACGCAAGCTGTAAGTCCTGTACTACGCAAAGGGCTTGAGTCGGCCGAGTATCAAAATGCAGTGAACGTGTAGATGAATCTGATGACAGAGCAGCTGTCGTGGGCGTAGGAAAAGCAGTGCCCTGGCAGCGACGGAGAGTCGGCAGGACAAGCTGTAGATCCAACATGATGTAATCATTGATGATGTGAGTAACGATCGTGGAGCAGCAAGCCGTAGTAGATGAAAATGCAGAGATGGACGCGATGAAAATCATAGCTGTGGCGAGGGTGTTGGCAGTGTTCCATCACAGCAAACAGTAGCAGTAGGTGTCCAGTGAGAGTCCATGTTGTAGTCCATCGTGGCTGGGTATCGTCGAAACTCTCTGGGATCACCAATGTAACAGTTCTATTGTTACGTAAAGTATGGTGACAATAAACACAGACACTAAGATACTATATATATATATTTGGTCTAATATACAGAAGTACACAGGTGATACTTTGGTGTGAGTTGAGCGCACTGAGCGTCGGTACAGTATCTCGCAAGTGTCTGCTCTAGACCACACTTGAAAGTAGACTCTGGTTAATGTTTGCTATTCTGCTGCTTATATGCTCGAGCAACACCTCACCGTGTTGCCCGGGCAACGCCTCACCTCATTCATCTCCAAAGGTTGACAGGAATATTAACAAAGTATTTGGAGCGAGTATATTATTGGGATAATCTACTCGCTACATCCTTTTCTTTGCAGCCAAACATTATCAGGGACTTACTCCGATCAACTGTGTTTTGCACCAACTTCGGGTTAGATGCCAATTCTTTTCTCACTTCCTGCTTAATGTTTGTTTTATCTTGCTTGCTGCAGTGTTTGACTTCCTTTACTACTTCTTCAATTTTTTCCTTCTCCTTGGCAACTTGTGCATAGGTGAGCTGCATATCTTTCTTGCACTGTTCTATTCCCTGTGTAACTTCCTCCATCTGTGCTGACAAAAGCTGTTTCTCCTGTTGAATTTCCTTACCTAACCTATTGTAGTCATTTATGTTTAAATTTACTTTAACTTCTTCCAAAGCTATTTTTAAGAGTTTATTTTCTTCTTCCATGGCTTTGCAATTTGTTTCCAATTGATTCTTAGCCTTGCACAAGTCTTTCACTAAACCCTCAAGACATAAAACTTTGCTATTTAAATGGTCATTACTTTCTTTCAATTTACTAATTATTTCTACATGAGAGGTCACTATACAATACAATACAATACAATACAATACAATACAATACAATTTTATTTAGGTAAGGTACATACATACAATAAATATTTACAAGGATTGTTTGACTTATAGGTAGAGCTAGTACATTCAATGCCTAAAGCCACTATTACGCAAAGCGTTTCGGGCATGATAAACTTAAATGACAAGCTTAATACTAATTGAGCATAATGAGTAGAATGAAAACAAGAAATGAAAACATAGATGAAAAAGCAGCACAAATACAATTATGTCGACAAACAGCGCTCTTTAAAGAAAAAAACAGACATTGGTTGACAATAGAAGGGTAAGGTAGGTTACAGGGAATTTATTAGGTATAGCTTCGCTTTTAACTTAAACTGGTTGAGAGAGGTACAGTCTTTAACATGGTTGGGAAGGTCATTCCACATTCTGGGCCCCTTGATTTGTAGAGCATTTCTAGTTTGATTAAGTCGTACTCTAGGAATATCAAAACTGTATTTATTTCTGGTGTGATGCTCATGGGTTCTGATACAACCTTCTATGAAGCTTTTGAGATCAGGATTGGCATTATAGTTTAGCGTTTTATATATGTATAATACACATGAGAGAATGTGCAGTGACTTAATGTCTAACATATTCAGAGATTTAAGTAGGGGTACCGAGTGATGTCTGGGGCCAGAATTGGATATTGTCCTAATAGCAGCTTTGTGTTGAGTAATTAGAGGACGTAAGTGATTTTGGGTAGTAGAGCCCCAAGCACAAATACCATAGTTGAGATATGGATAGATAAGGGAGTAATAGAGAGTCACCAGGGCAGGGCGTGGTACATAATATCTGATCTTAGAAAGAATGCCCACAGTTTTTGAAACTTTTTTTGATATGTTTAGAATGTGTCCCTGGAAATTAAGCTTGTGGTCAATGAGAATGCCAAGGAATTTGCCATCTAATTTGTTACAAATTTGGGTATTGTTTATTTTGAGATTTATTTGATTAGAGGATTTATTGCCAAACAGAATATAAAAGGTTTTGTCAATCTAATTTTAGTATCTATCTATAGTATCTAATTTTACCAACTTGTTGTATAGACTGGTTATATCAATGCTTTCTTCATTGAATCCAGCAATTAAATCAAGCTCTATTTTGTATTTCCTCTTGCCGGCGGCCATCTTGAATGTCCTTCTCTGCACTGGAAACAAAAGGGCAACTTTTTCTCATCCAATTTTTCACTTCCCTTGGCACATTCCTGTTATCTCACCTATTTTTCAAAAGCACTATACCTTTATGTTTTCTGGGACACCACTCACTATCATCATCCTGTACTACAATACTTAGGTTTGTTGAAATATGCTGGAGCTCATCTTGTCTGCCTCTTGGGAAAGAACTTGGGATAAGACTTCCAAGTCTTATCGTTGAGTGCGTTGAGTGTAAAGTTGCCTTGTGCCCCGTTGACTGCTTCACTGATTATCACACGCTCTTGCAGTTCTAAGTGTGTTGATAATAATAATATAATAATAATATTAATAATTTTTATTTAGGTAAGGAACATACGTAAAGAGATTTTACAAAGTTTGTTGGCTTTATAGATAGAGCTAGTACATACAATGCCTAAAGCCACTATTACGCAAAGCGTTTCGGGCAGGAAAAACATTAATGACTAAAGCTTAAAACTAATGGGTAAAAAGAATAAAATGTGTTGAGAACAAATAAAAATAGAGGTAAAAGAGGGGGGAACATTGTTGAAAAAGCAGCACAAATACAATTACAAATTATTACAGAAAATTACATTCAAACAGCGTTGATTTGAAAAAAAAAAAACATACATGGGTTGACAACAGAGGGGTAAGGTAGGTTACAGGGAATTTATTAGGTATAGCTTCGTTTTTAAATTAAACTGGTTGAGAGAGGTACAGTCTTTAACATGGTTGGGAAGGTTATTCCACATTCTGGGCCCCTTGATTTGTAGAGCATTTCTGGTTTGATTAAGTCGTACTCTAGGAATATCAAAACTGTATTTATTTCTGGTGTGGTGCTCATGGGTTCTGTTACAACCTTCTATGAAGCTTTTGAGATCAGGATTGGCATTATAGTTTAGCGTTTTATATATGTATAATACACATGAGAGAATGTGCAGTGACTTAATGTCTAACATATTCAGAGATTTGAGTAGGGGTACCGAGTGATGTCTGGGGCCAGAATTGGATATTGTCCTAATAGCAGCTTTGTGTTGAATAATTAGAGGACGTAAGTGATTTTGGGTAGTAGAGCCCCAAGCACAAATACCATAGTTGAGATATGGATAGATAAGGGAGTAATAGAGAGTCACCAGGGCAGGGCGTGGTACATAATATCTGATCTTAGAAAGAATGCCCACAGTTTTCGAAACTTTTTTAGATATGTTTAGAATGTGTCCCTGGAAATTCAGCTTGTGGTCAATGAGAATGCCAAGGAATTTGCCATCTAATTTGTTACAGATTTGGGTATTGTTTATTTTGAGATTTATTTGATTAGAGGATTTATTGCCAAACAGAATATAGAAAGTTTTGTCAATGTTAAGGGTGAGTTTGTCGGCAGTTAGCCACAGATGGACTTTATTTAGCTCAGTATTCACTGTGGCATTTAGAGCAAGGGGATCAGGACTGGAGTAGTAAATGAAGGTTGTGTCGTCAGCAAATAGAATTGGTTTGAGGTGTTGGGAGGCATTTGGAAGGTCATTAATGTAGATGAGAAAGAGGAGAGGGCCAAGTATGCTGCCCTGGGGAACACCAATGTTGATGGGTAGGGTGGGAGAAATTGTATTATTCACAGAAACACATTGGAGCCTGTCAGTAAGGTAGGATTTGAGGTATTGTAGGGAGTGTCCTCTGACTCCATAATGATGTAATTTAAGAAGAAGGTTTTGGTGGTTGACAGTATCGAAAGCTTTACGCAGGTCCACAAATAACCCAACAGGGAACTCATTTTTATCAAGAGCTGTATGAATCGAGTTAAGCATACTAATAAGTGCATCGTTAGTGCTTTTTTTGGGTCTGAAGCCATATTGGCAAGAGCTAAGTATATTGAGTTTGGCTAGATATGAGTAAAGTGCTTATAGATTAGTTTTTCAAATTTTTTTGACAAGTTTGGCAGGATTGATATAGGTCTGTAGTTGTTAACATCTGTGAGATCACCACATTTGTGGACAGGCGTTACTCTCACTTTTTTTAGAATATCTGGAAAGGTTTGGAGTTCAAGTGACTTGTTGAAGAGCAAAGCAATAGCAGGGGCTAAAGATCTGGAGGCTTTTTTGTAGATTAAAGTTGGTATCTCATCAAGGGCACCAGACTTGGTTTTAAGGGAAAGGATTATCTCATTGACGTCAGTGGAATTAATAGGCTTTAGGTACAGAGACTGTGGATAGTTACCTGTAAGATAGTCCTTAATGTCAGTACTGGAAGATGGAATATCATTAGCAAGGGATGAACCAATGGAAGAGAAGAACCTATTGAACTCAATAGCAGAATCAGAGGCAGAAAGCTGACCATCGTTATTAGACAGGAGAGTCGGTTTGTTATTTAAAGACTTCTTTGATCCCAATATTTGTGAAATTGTTCTCCAAGTTTGTTTAATGTTGCTCTTTATTTGGGTAAATTTATCTTCGTAGTATTTAGTTTTGGCTCTCCTAGTTATCTTAGATAGCAATAATGAGTAATTCTTTGAGAATTCTTTGGAGACAATTCCTAACCTATACTTCTTCTCAAGGTCATGTTTTTTATTAATAGATTTAAGTATTCCCTTTGTAAGCCAGGGATTGTTAAGTCTTTTGGTTGTGACTTGTTTTGTAAGCATAGGACAGTGGGTATTATAAAGGCTAAAAGTTTTTTGAAGAAAAGATTGCACTGCTAGGTTGATGTCCTCTATGTTACCTAACTCGGACTCCCAGTTGACTTTATCAGCAGCAGTTATAAAATTGTCTATAGCAGTTTTATTGTGTAGTCTAAAACGTATCTCTCTTGACTCAAGAGGTGGTTTGCTAATGTTAGTTAAGAGAAATGTGGGGTAATGGTCTGTGGTGCTATCGGTGATTATACCTGAAGTAAGCGGAGAGGTTATGTTTGTCCAGATGTGATCTAGAGTTGTGGCAGTGCTATCAGTGATTCTAGTAGGTCTAGTGATTAAGGGTATGAGGAAGCAGGAATTCATACAGTTGAGGAAGCTAACAGCAGTAGGGTGTTCTGGCTCGCAGAGGTCAATATTAAAGTCCCCTGCGATAATTAGGTGGTTTTTGTTCAGTCTGTTATCAAGTATTAGATTTCTAAGGTTTGAGTTGAATTCGGACACATCAGTGTTAGGAATTTTATAAACTGCACCCACAGACAGGACAGACTCGTCACCCTTGACTCTGAAGCTGGCGAAGATATACTCCCCATAGCAGTCTCTAGTTCTAATTTCTCTTAAGCATGTTAGTTCTTAGTGGTAGTAAAGAGCAGTGCCACCACCTCTCTAAAGTTGACGACAGTTGTGAGTTGCTGAGTCGTTAGGCATGTTAAAGAGTTGAGTAGTATCCTCTTTCAACCATGTTTCAGTAAGTATAATAAAAGAGAATTTGTTGTCAATAGCTTCAATCAAGGCACTAACATCATCGAAGTGTTTACCTAGGGATCTAACGTTCAAATTGATTACAGAGATATTGTGATTATGAGTTAATACATTGTTTACATCATGTGCTGCAAAATATCTGCAATTTAGATCATTAAAGTGATTATTGTCATAGATAGTGGATAAGAGGTTAAGTTCTGGGTCTATACTTGTCTGCATAAAAAAAGCTGATTGCAAGAAAAAACAAGGAAAGAAAGGCAAATTACAAGGTAGAAATAAGCTATAAAATAGGGGAAAAAAATGTACACAATACTGTACAAAACAAACACAAAAGGGGCTTACAGGGGTACAATGGAGTAAGGGAGTATGGCTAGGCTAGGCAACCTAGGTAATAAATGAGATTAAAGAAAAAACATATAAACACGGACTATACAAAACACAAGATATAGACATACAAAACAAAAATATAAACCAGACTAAGCAATACAAAAACAAATTTTCCTCAGTGACTGTGGGATATCTGCTGTATAGCCTGAATTCAAATTATAATCTCATTTAACTACCTTTGTGTACTCTAGCTCTGCCTTTCCCTTCAAAAGGTTTTAACTTTAGTTAAAAAAAAAAAAAAAAAAAAAAAAATAATATTGTCATCTTTATTATTGTCTTTTTTTCTTTTTACTCCCATGTTCCATAGTACACTGGCTTTGCCTGTGTCCTCTAGTATTAACTTTATTTTCTAGTGTCCTGAGTGTATCTCTATTTAAACTACCTCAGTTTGTTTTAGTGTAACTTTAGTATTCAACTTTAGTGTACTTATAATAGTATAGTAAGCAAGCTTTTCATCGTATAGATTTCATAATTTTTTTTTTTTTTTGTTTTTTTACTTTTTTGGTCATCTATTGTTATTAATTATTTTAGTTAATTTTTTACATTCCTAGTTCCCATTAAGTTTTTTTTTCCTTTTTACTTTAAATTACCATTAAGTTTATTTTACTTTAGAATTTTTAATCTACTTTTTTCTTTGTTTCTATTTTGTAATTTGCCATTCTTGCCTTGTTTTCCTGCAAACAGCCTTTTTATGCAGACAAGTATAGACCCAGAACTAAACCTCTTATACACTATCTATGACAATCATCACTTCAATGATCAAAATTGCAGATATTTTACAGCACATGATGTAAACAATGTATTAACAGATAATCACAATATCTCTGTAATCAACTTGAACGTTAGATCCCTAGGTAAACACTTCGATGATGTTAGTGCCCTGATTGAAACTATTGACAACAAATTCTCTTTTATTATACTTACTGAAACGTGGTTGAAAGAGGATAATACTCAACTCTTTAACATGCCTAACTACTCGGCAATTCACAACTGTCGTCAAATGCAGAGAGGTGGTGGTACTGCTCTTTACTACCACCAAGACCTAACATGCTTAAAAATAATTAGAACTTGAGACTGCTGTGGGGAGTATATCTTCGCCAGTTTCAGAGTCAAGGGTGCCGAGTCTGTCTTGTCTGTGGGTGCAGTCTATAGAATTCCTAACACTGATGTGTCTGAATTCAATTCAAACCTTAGAAGTCTAATACTAGATAACAGATTGAGCAAAAACCATCTAATTATCGCAGGGGACTTTAATATTGACCTCTGCGAGCCTGAACACCCTACTGCTGTTAGCTTCCTCAACTGTATGAATTCCTGCTTCCTCATACCCTTAATCACTAGACCAACTAGAATCACTGATAGTACTGCTACGACTCTAGATCACATCTGGACCAACATACCTCTCCGCTTACTTCAGGTATAATCACCGATAGCACTACAGACCATTACCCCACATTTCTCTTAACTAACATTAGCAAACCACCTCTAGGGACAAGGGAGTTAAGCTTTAGGCTGCACAATGAAACTGCTATAAACAATTTTATAACTGCTGCTGATAATGTCAACTGGGAGTCCGAGTTAGGTAACATTGGGGACATCAACCTAGCAGTGCAATCTTTTCTTCAAACAACTCTTAGCCTTTATAACACCCACTGTCCTCTGCTTACAAAACAAGTCACAAGCAAAAGACTTAACAATCCTTGGCTTACAAAGGGAATACTTAAATCCATTAACAAAAAACACGACCTTGAGAAGAATTATAGGCTAGGATCAGTCTCCAAAGAATTCTCAAAGAATTACTCGTTATTGCTATCTAAGATAATTAGACGAGCCAAAACTAAATACTATGAAGATAAATTTACCCAAATAAAGAGCAACATTAAAAAAACTTGGAGCACAATTTCACAAATATTGGGATCAAAGAAGATTTTAAATAACAAACCAACACTCCTTTCCAATAACGCTGGTCAGCTTTCAGCCTCTGATTCTGCTATTGAGTTCAATAGGTTCTTCTCTTCCATTGGGTCATCCCTTGCAAATGATATTCCATCTTCCTGTACTGATGTTAAGGACTATCTTACAGGTAACTATCCACAGTCTCTGTACCTAAAGCCTACTAGTTCCACTGATGTCAATGAAATAATCCTTTCCCTTAAAACCAAGTCTAGTGCCCTCGAGGAGATACCAACTTTAATTTTCAAAAAAGCCTCCAGATCTCTAGCCCCTGCAATTGCATTGCTCTTCAACAAGTCACTTGAACTCCAAACCTTTCCTGACATTCTAAAAAAAACAAGAGTAACCCTTGTCCACAAATGTGGTGATCTCACAGATGTTAACAACTACAGACCTATATCAATCCTGCCTAACTTGTCAAAAATATTCGAAAAACTAATCTACAAGCAGCTTTACTGTTATCTAGCCAAACACAATATACTTAGCTCTTGTCAATATGGCTTCAGACCCAAAAAAAGCACTAACGATGCACTTATTAGTATGATTAACTTAATTCACGCAGCTCTTGATAAAAAGGAGTTTCCTGTTGGGTTATTTGTGGACCTGCGTAAGGCTTTTGACACTGTCAACCATCAAAACCTTCTTCTTAAATTACATCATTATGGAGTCAGAGGACACTCCCTGCAATACCTCAAATCTTATTTATTTATTTATTTATTTATTTATGCATATACAAGAATGTACATAAGGAATGTGAGGATACAATTATGGTAATTACAGTCTTGTAAAGCCACTAGCACGCGCAGCGTTTCGGGCAGGTCCTTAATATAAGAAAATTTTAAGGAGGTAAATACTTGCAAAATTTATAGACAAAAAAATGATAACAGATTACATGGAATGAAAAAAAAAAAATGAGAGAAAATTATAGGTACAGTATATTAAAGCACATAGGTAGCTATGATTGATTGCAATGACAGCTTAAAATGGTAGTTGATAACAATTTGGTAGGCACAATACAGCAGAAACAATATAAGATTGATTGCAATGACAGCTTGAATGGTAGTTGACAAAAATTGGTAGTCACAATACAGCATATGGCTAGCACATAAAAGAAGACAGCAATGAACACAATGATAAGGTTGTTTGATATTACATAAAAATTAGGAGATTGGGTAACACTAGGTACAGAGCAAATTTAAAGCTCAGTGTAGGAAACTAAATAGATGAAGTTAGGTACTTTTTGGTTTTGCTTTTAAATAAGGCAAAAGTTTTACAGTTTTACAATTCACTAGGGAGTGAGTTCCATAGACTAGGTCCCTTAATTTGCATAGAGTGTTTACACAGATTAAGTTTGACCCTGGGGATATCAAAGAGATATTTATTTCTGGTGTGGTGATAATGGGTCCTATTACATCTGTCCAGGGAGAGTTTCAGAACATGGTTTGCATTTAAGAACAGGGTTTTGTAAATGTAGTTGACACAAGAGAATGTGTGGAGGGA
The DNA here is from genome assembly GCF_040958095.1 of Procambarus clarkii. NCBI lineage: Eukaryota > Metazoa > Arthropoda > Malacostraca > Decapoda > Cambaridae > Procambarus > Procambarus clarkii. The sequence goes on along the minus strand of NC_091202.1, from coordinate 10,191,180 downwards.
GTTAATATTTAGCAAGTTTAGAGATTTAAACAAGGGAGCTGAGTGTTGTCTGAAAGCAGAGTTAGTTATTATTCTGATAGCAGATTTTTGCTGTGTGATGATGGGCTTAAGGTGGTTTGCAGTGGTAGACCCCCATGCTCCCATGCTTATCTTACTGACAGGCTCCAGTATGTTTCTGTGAATAATACAATTTCTCCCACCCTACCCATCAACATTGGTGTTCCTCAGGGCAGCATACTTGGCCCTCTCCTCTTTCTCATCTACATTAATGACCTTCCAAATGCCTCCCAACACCTCAAACCAATTCTATTTGCTGACGACACAACCTTCATTTACTCCAGTCCTGACCCCCTTGCTCTAAATGCCACAGTAAATACTGAGCTAGAGAAAGTCCATCTTTGGCTAACCGCCAACAAACTCACCCTTAACATTGACAAAACGTTTTATATTCTGTTTGGCAATAAATCCTCTAATCAGATAAATCTCAAAATAAACAATACCCAAATTTGTAACAAATTAGATGGCAAATTCCTTGGCGTTCTCATCGACCAGAAGCTGAATTTCCAGGGTCACATTCTAAATATATCAAAAAAAGTTTCAAAAACTGTTGGCATTCTTTCTAAGATCAGATATTATGTACGCCGCCCTGCCCTGGTGACTCTCTATTACTCCCTCATCTATCCATACCTCAACTATGGTATTTGTGCTTGGGGTTCTACTACCCAAAATCATTTACGTCCTCTTATTACCCAACACAAAGCTGCTATTAGGACAATATCCAACTCTGGCCCCAGACATCACTCGGTACCCTTACTCAAATCTCTGAATATGTTAGATATTAAGATATAATGTTAAGATATAATGTTAGATATAATGTTAGATATTAAGTCACTGCACATTCTCTCTTGTGTATTATACATATATAAAACGCTGAACTGTAATGCCAATCCTGACCTCAAAAGCTTCATTGAAGGTTGTAACAGAATCCATGAGCACCACACCAGAAATAAATACAGTTTTGATATTCCTAGAGTACGACTTAATCAAACTAGAAATGCTCTACAAATCAAGGGACCCAGAATGTGGAATGACCTTCCCAACCATGTTAAAGACTGTACCTCTCTCAACCAGTTTAAGATAAAAACTAAACACTACCTAATAAATTCCCTGTAACCTACCTCACTCCTCTATTGTCAACCCATGTCTGTAATTGTTTTTGTTTAATCAACACTGTTTGTCAACCTATTGTATTTGTGCTGCTTTTTCAGTGATGTTCCCCTTTTTTTTTTTTATCTTTATTTGTATTTGTTCTCGACACTTTTTATTCTTTATGCTCAATTAGTATTAAGTTCTTGATATTAATGTTTTTCTTGCCCGAAACGCATTGCGTAATAGTGGCTTTAGGCATTGTATGTACTAGCTCTATCTATATATCAATCCATTAATGTAACATCACTTGTATGTATGTATGTACCTTACCTGAATAAACATATTTATTTATTTATTTATTTAATTGAGCAAAAATGAAAAATGAGGTAGATTGCTTACAAGTACTCTCAGGTACACTGTAAGTAACAATTTGCAATTTGAGATGCAGGCAAAGCCAGGGGTACAATGGAGTAAGGGAGCATGGCGAGGCTAGGCAACCTAGGTAATAAATGAAATCAAAGAAAAGTTGAATAATAAGCATAGGCAAATTTAAGCTAATGATTATTAACTATAAATAGTTCAGTTATGACTGTATAATTAATAAGACCTGAAGAACTATTAATGCACTCAATTAAATAATTTCAGTAAATGACTAGTTAAGAGTAAGTTAAAAATTAAGTCAGAAAATGAAACAAGGAGACTTAGGAAACCTAGCCCCACTAGTTGACAGGGGGTTAATTAAGTTAATTCACTGGGAGTGATAATGAGGTCAGACAAACCACATTGGGAGAGGAAAGTGTTGAGGTTCTCTTCTTTAGTAATTGTGAACATTTTGCCCTCTGCGGTTTTTCTCACCTTTATCAGTCCATCTCTAACGAAGCACTGATGAATCGCATCTGGGTTTTGTTGACGGATTTGACGCAGGCGGTAGAGGAGTTGCTGTCTGTTCCTAGTCAAGCACTCGTTGATGTATAATCCCTTCCGTTGGAATGCAGCTGTCCGGACTAGATGGGATTTCGTGAACTGGGAAGACAGCTTCAGGCGAATTTTCCGTTGGTTTTGACATGATGGATTCTTTTTGCCTACTCTGTAGGCAGCAATAACGTCAGTTTTGTTTAGAATGAGCTGCAATTTGTTTTTTAAGAGATCCTGAGCTATTTCGACACAATTTTCACCTTCATGTTCCACTGGTATATCTTGGGACGACACGATAACAGAGTCTAGCAGCTTTTGCTGGTCTTGTTCATCCTGGGAGACGGAACGTTGGGCTGAAAATGTACTGATACATGCAGTCATTTTGCTGAGAGCTTCCTCCTGTTTTTTTATGGCTTCATCAGTTTTCAGAAGGTTGCTTTCCTCACGGAGATCATTCAAATCATGCTGTAGTTGGTCTTGGCTAGCCTTGCAGTTTCTAATATCCTCGCGGAGGAGGGTTATTTCTTGTTGTTGTTGTTGGAGATTAGCGCGGTTCGCTAGATTCTCATTTAGCAGACTCAAGATGATAGTATTTTGAGACTCGAGGACTAGGCACAACTTTTTAAACCACTGATTCTCGGTCCAGTTTGTGAATTCCTTTGAAGGGCCGGAAGCTCGCTTGAGTTGCTGAAACTGGGATGCTAGCATGTCCATAGGTGAGGGTTGAGAGGACTCTGCTCCCTTGCTCAACTTGCTCAATGGGGTGGAGGGGAGGGCAGCACCGTCGCCCCGGACCCCAGAGCTTCCAGACGGAGAAACACGAATATTGTTAGAGTTGGCCGGGATGAATGCCTTGTTAAGGGGTTTGTTGTCCTTATTTCCCTGCACAGTCACATTTTTAGGAGACATGATTGGTTAGAATGGACTGGGGGTATATATTGTGATGAAACTTGCGTCAGGCAGCGCGGTGGCGGCAGCATGCACTGGTACTGCCCAGCAAACACAGAACGTTTGTGGACGTTTTTAAATGGTTCCACAAAGGTAATACTGTAACTTTTGACATAAATACGTATATCTGATGTTCTTAAAACCAAAGGATATAACTAAAAACATATATTCTTGAGACACAGTTTTTTAAGATTTATGTAAAAATTTAAAAATAATAGTGAATGCTATGGTATTATAATGTTTTCATGCTTTATATTTAAGAATAAATAATTTTCAGTCAACATTTAGTTTTTTTTGTTTACTTTCTGTAAAGCTATCCAATTTACGTTCTTATAACATAAATATAACATTTATATGACGTCAGTATAACGTTATTTACACGACATCATTACGTTATTATGATGTTATATTAACGTATAATTCCTGTGTGAAAACCAGAATATATATTGAACTTTATGTTTTAAACCTTGTAAAGTTATCATAAAACTTGGAATAAGACGGTAAGCATGCTTTACTTATGAAAATATACAAACAAATCAACAAAAACATTTTAACATAAAAAACATAAACATAACATAAATTAATTGCATGCATGGGAGTTAACTGGAACTCTGTAATATTGCATACATGAACCTTAAGGTACAAACCCAGTGTATTTACCCATGCAGTTCTTTCCTAAATCTAAATTTTTCCAATTTTTACACTTTGTTTCGAGTTCTGTCTTGTGTTGCTACTTTTAATACCCCATTAATGTCCCCTTTGTTATGTCCATTCATCCTATTGTGCACCTCTACCATATGTCACTCCTAATTCTTTGCTTTTCTAGAGAATGTAATATAAGCTTTGACAATCTTTCTTCATATGACAGGTTAACAGGTAGAACAAAGATTACCATTTATATATGGATAACTATTATAAGTCGGTTTGAATGAGTGAATTGCTGCTTGAAGATAGGTATATACACCTGTGGTACTATCAGATTGCATCGTGGTGAGCCTAAAACCCTTCAGATCCAAGCAAAGGGTAAAATGCCAGCAGATACAATTGCGAACACATTGATACCAAAATGAAAGACATATGACGAGAATTGAGGTAACCAAAGTGAAAAGAGTGTTCACATTACATTGCACTAGAGTGCTCCCGGGTTACTTTCTCTCACTTTCTCTGTTTTGTGCGGATGGTACACCTTGCTTTTGGAGTTTATATGCATTTAAACCTGTAGATAATTCTATTGCTAACACATTGATACCAAAATGAAAGACCTAGGATGACAATTGGGGTGACCAAAATGAAAAGAGTGTATACATTTTATCGCTCTTGTGCGCTCCCTGGTAACACACTCTCGCTTACTCTGTTTGTTGCGGATGGTAAGCCGGGCTTTTGGAGTTTATATGCCTTTAGTCCTGTAGAGAATTCTATTGCGAACACATTGATGCCAAATTGAAAAAACTAGGATGAGAATTGAGGTAACAAAGTTGAAAAGGGTATACACTTTTCAGTATTATCACGCTCTCTAATGTAATGAGAGTTGCCTGAGGGTGGCTCAGCTTTCTTTTTCTGGTACCCTTGGCCTACATTCATCTTGTCGGCGGGTGGAGCGCGCTGCTGTCTTTGACATTATATGCACATAGTTCTGTTGGGAATTCTATTGCGAACGCATTGATACCAAAATGAAAGACATAGGACGAGAATTAAGGTGACAAAGTTGAAAAGAGTATACACTTTTCAGTATTTCCGCGCACTACCTGGGAATGTCCAAACAAAAATGGAGAGAGTGGAGGGGTAACTTGCCCAAAACGCGAAAGTGTTTGGGGAGATTAACTTTCGTTCAATACTATTATGCAAAAGGAGCCACACATCTATGGTTCATCCAATAAAATCAGCAGACTTCTAGATGTTACTACTGCTCGGCTTAGACTCGGTTACAAGTATTTCTGGGAATTCTCATTATCTGCCGATGTAGACCTGACCAAATGTTAACTGTCAACAAAATTATTTGCACACCCCTTCGTCACTATGTGATAGTGAATTCAGAGACAATTCTATAACCAATGTACCAACGATGTGTCAATATTTCATTCAAAATGATCTGGTACCAGAAATTTTAGCCAAATATCCCCAGTTTGCTAACTGTAAGTAGTAACTAAGTGATTGTAACCTATCCACCGCTGCCCACTGGATGGGGAGCGGTGTGCAGGACAAACATATCAATTGTGACACTAGCTCTCCACATATGTCAGTTGCTTAATTTAGAAACTGTACTTGTGATCGATCTCGAACCTATTGTTGATGTGACGACTTATACTGAATTTTGTAACTAGCTCATCAAGATTGTAACTTGCTTAGCTAAATGAATTGTTGGGTTCAGTCCCTGAGCCCATTATGTGCCTCTGCAACCCTTTCCACTACCGCCCACAAGATGGGTATGGGGTGCATAATAAATGAACTAAACTAACTTTAAGGCATCCTGAAAGAAAGCTTGGAGGGCTTGAAAAATTGCAGAACGAAGCCTTGAGGATAATCCTTGGGTGCCTTCGTACCACAAAGATACTTAATATGAGAAAGGAACTTAATATTCCGAGCGTTGTTTATCGTGTTACTGAAAATAACTGTCAAATTGGTATAAAAATGCTTAGGCTAGCTCATCCTAACCCTTGCACAGAAGCCCTCCAGAATTTCTTTATTGAATGTAAACATTGTTTCAAATAGATAAATAAAATTGGAACTGAACTCAGAAAGTATCAGATTTATAATTTGTACCAAGAGAGACAACAATAGCACTTTCCTGCACTGTAGGAAATTACACCCTTTTCAATTTTAATCCCTCCCTTTCCATCAAAGGAGCAAATTAGAGATCAGTCCCAGCTTTGTCTTGAGGCAAAGCTCAACGTCTTAAGCCATATTGATGCTCTGTCCACAGAGCATTCTCTCTCTCAAATCATATACACTGAAGGTTTCCTACAGCGCCCAACGGGTGCAGCTGGAAGTGCAGTTGTCCTGGCAATAGGATATGACTTATATTTTGAGTGGGGAGTCCGTATAAACAACTGGGCCTCTACCCTTCAGACTGAACTATTTGCCTTGCTCCTTGCACTGAAATGTGTACAAGTATCCAAACTTGATACATTAGTTGTAAGTGACTCTTTATCATCCTTAATTGCTCTCAACTCTTTAAGACATAACTGTAACATGCTTGTGTCTGAAGCTAGACACAAATACAATAACAACTTGAGGAACCTTATCATAAACAATAATCTCAACAAAAATCACATAGTTCTCAGAGGTGATTTCAATATTGACCTAGGGCTACAAAATAACCCTCAAGTAGACTGTTTCCTCAACAGCATGAATTCCTGTATGCTCATCCCCGCAATCACCAGGCCCACCCGAGTCACTCAAACATCTGCGACTACCCTGGATCACTGATGGACCAACATAACAGCTCCTCTTACATCAAGTATAATCACTGACAGAACAACTGACCACTATCCTACCTTCCTTGTAGCGAACATGGCCATAACACCACCAGGTAACAAGAAAATTACCTTTAGGTTACAATGTGAAGCGGCAATAGGCAATCTCACAAATGCCCTCCACAATGTAAACTGGGAATCTAAATTTATCAATACACAGGATAATAATTCGTTAACTAGCCTCTTTCCAAAATTTAAAGCCTTTACAATACTTATTGTCCTCTCCTCACCAAGCAAGTAACTGGCAAAAAGGTTAAATAATCCCTGGCTCACTAATGGCATACTTAAAGCAATCGACAAGAAACATGAATATGAAAAAAAAACTTAGGATTGGCCTAGTTGGAAAAGAAGTAGTTAAGAGGTATTCATCAGTGCTTACCAGTATAATAAGAGCAAAGCGTTCCTATTACGAGAATAGATTCAAAGAAGCAAAAGGCAACATAAAAAGGACATGGAGAGCCATCTCTACCATCCTAGGAGCTAAACAACATTCACATAATAAGATAAAAATCTCCAAGGATGGTTATACACCTGCAACAGATCTTGAAACAGCAACTGAATTTAATAGCTTCTTTTCATCGTTTGGTGCTCACCTTGCCCGAAAAATCCCAGAGACTCAGACATATGTTACCACATATCTTTCACGCAGCTATCCAAACTCTCTTCTCCTCTCTCCGGTCAGCCCTACAGATGTTGTGTCCATCATTCACTCGCTAAAAACCAAAGCTGGGAACATTAGTGAAATACCATCGATGGTACACAGGCGTGCCTCCCATGCCCTTGCACCATCCATAGCACTGCTGTTCAACAAATCCCTAGAGTGTCATACCTTCCCTGATATCCTTAAAAAAGCAAGAGTAACGCCAGTTCATAAAGGGGGTAACACGGCAGACATAAATAATTACAGACCCATATCGAATCTACCTATATTATCAAAATTATTTTTTTTTTTTTACAAACAGCTCTACTCCAATCTTGTAAAATTCAATATACTAAGTCCCTGTCAGTTTGGCTTCCGCTCCCAAAAGAGTACCAATGATGCTATTGTTAGTCTGCTTGACTTAATCTTCTCAGCCCTTGACAAAAGTGAGTTTCCAATTGAACTCTTCATCGGCCTGAGAAAGGCCTTTGATACTGTTAACCATAACTACCTCTTACTTAAATTCCACCATTATGGAATCCGTGGCCTTGCCCTAAACTATATCCGATCCTATCTTAGTAACAGACACCAATATGAAGCCATCAATGATATAACCTCTCCCACTCTACCACTTAATTACCGTAAAGGTGCCACAGAGCAGCATCCTAGGACCCTCCTGTTTCTTATATACATCAATGATCTCCCTAATGTCTCTAACATACTTAAACCTATATTGTTGGCTGATGATACTACTCATCTACTCTGACCCCAACCCACTCCTGTTAAATAATGTTGTAAACAATTAATTAAAAAAAGTCTACTTGTGGATGTCAACCAACAAACCTCACACAAAACATAGAAAAGACCTACTATATCTTATTTGGAAACAAATCAACAAATGCAATTCAGCTTCAGATAGATAATGTAAACATTAGCAATAAAAATGATGGAAAGTTTCTTAGCCTATACTTAGACAAGAGACTCAACTTCCGCACCCATATACAACACATAACTAAAAAGGTTTCTAAAACAGTTGGTATACTGTTTAAGATCAGATATTATGTACCCTACTCTGCTCTCCTCTCACTCTATTATGCACTTATCTATCCCTATCATTCTTATGGCGTTTGTGCTTGGGGTTCAACCTCTGCAAACTACCTCAAGCCCATCATCATCCAGTAAAAATCTGCTATCAGGATAATAAATAACTCTACCTTCAGACAACACACAGCTCCCTTGTTCAAATCCTTAAACATGCTAAACAAATTCACTCCATACATTCTCCTGTGTAAATTACGTTTATAAAGCCCTTTTTCTAACTGCAAACCCTGTTCTGAAACTCTTCCTGGACAGATGTAATAGAACACATGGCCACGTCCCCACCAGACATAAATATCTCTTTGATATCCCCAGAGTCAAACTTAATCTATGTAAACACTCTATGTAAATAAAGGGACCTAGTCTATGGAACTCACTCCCTTATAATGATTTGAAAAGCTGTCCAACTTCTGCCATATTCAAAAATAAAACCAAAAAGTACCTGTAGTACTTTTTAAGTACGAGGGAGTAATGCGCAAAGCGTCCCTCACCTGTGACGTCACAGCGTCACCTGACGCCATATCAACACATCGGCCATTTTGTCGTCAGTTCAGTCATGGCGAGGACTAACCCTTCATGCAAACTGCACCTACTATCAAGAAGAAGAAGATTTTGTGTTCCACCGATAGTATTATCGTAAGTAAGCACTTATATTTTATATTTTATTAAATTAATTGATTCTATTTTTCTGTAATAAAGGTCCAAAGGGTTGTTAAGGAACAAGGGTGTAGCGATACCGACGCTCAGTGCGCTCAACTCACACCAAAGTATCACCTGTGTAGCTTCTGTAATTAGTGTTAATTAGTTATGCTATAAGATAATGAAGCGAGTATAAGATTAACTCGCTACAAGGGTACTGTGTTGGGAGGTGAGGGCTGTTACTGGTGTCTGTGGGGATGTGAGGACTTGTACCAACCACTATCACCACCAGTACCTTGTCTTGCATCCTGCTTCGTATTCCTATTGAGATATGAAGTATTATTGCATTCATATAATTATTCATTCATTGTCATTACTATTTTTATGGGCTATGTTCTGTTACCCTAATGCTTTTTACCCCTGGGCATGTCCATTTACTCTCCAGCCCTTCACAAGCCACTGCTGCACCCCCTCCATGCCCATACTTACTGTGCTTATTCTTACAGGACTGCACTGCATTATGTGGTGCTCACTGCCTGGACACCTTGATACATGCATTATAGGGTTCTGGTAGTTGTTCTACTCACCAAGCCCTTCCAAGGCCAGGCTTGACATGTGAGAGCTTGGTCCAACAGGCTGTTGCTTGGACAGGCCCCTCAGGCCCACATATCCACCACAGCCTTGTTTGTCCGGCACTTCAAAATCAAATGTTTATTTACGTAAGGTACATACATATTTTTAGGTAAGGTACTCTTTATTTGGGTAAATTTATCTTCGTAGTATTTAGCTTTGGCTCGTCTAATTATCTTGGATAGCAATAACGAGTAATTCTTTGAGAATTCTTTGGAGACAATTCCTAACCTATACTTCTCCCAACCTATACTTCTTCTCAAGGTCATCTTCACTTCTTGAAGATGTTCAGGTTTTCTCTTGAAGATGTCGACGGTTGTTCCAGCAATACTGTATTTCTTTTATTGCTGAAAACCTGTTTTCAGCCATAAAAAAATAATCCTGAATCCAGAAAAAAATCCCTTTTGTATCGTCTGGAAATTTTCAAATATTGCTGATCAAACCTGAGTCTAAATTATTTGTATATATTATGAATTACAGAGGTCCCAGGACAGGGTTTTTAGGCACTCCACTTACATTTTCCCACTCTGACTTAACCCCCATTTATACAAACTCAGTCTTATCTTTTAGCTAATAATTTATTGTACACACCATACTCAGCCTGTGTAGGGTAGTTTATTGTGCATGTGTAGTATATATATTTGTGTAGTATATTTGGTATATTTAATGCCTCTAACCTCTCCTCATAGTTCTTGTCCTTCAGTTCTGGGAGCCACTTAGTAGCATGTCTTTGCACCTTTTCCAGTTTGTTTATGTGCTTCTTAAGATATGGGCACCATACAACCGCTGCATATTCCAACTTTGGTCTAACAAAAGTCGTGAACAATTTCTTGAGTATTTCGCCATCCATGCATTTAAAAGCTCTGAATATTATCCTTTACCTGCAATTGGTTGTTGCTGTATTTATAGAATATGATTTGTTCTACTTTACATTTGTTTGTTCCTTTTTTTCAAAATTTCTTTCTGCCTCTCTCCTCACTGCCGTGTAGTTGTTTCTCTTTGTATTACTGGTATGTTTGGGGGTTTGGCCTCTTCGTATATTGATTCCATTTTTGTGTCTTTTGGTCTCTGTCCGTCTTGAAATTTCAGTTGAACAAATCCTGTTTCCTAGTTCTGCATCTTTGTTTTGGTATAAATGTTTTTGTTCCTTTATCATATATTTCACAAAATTGACATACTGTGCATTAATTCATCTCAATTACTTCCTTTCCTAACAGCAAGCCTTTCCAGTAAAATTCTTTGAATTCTTTTCTGACTTCTGGCCTAATGTTTGTTTTATCCTAGTGTGTATGATGCCTAGCGTGTGTCTGGTGCCTGTTGTGTTAAACCGAAGATAAATGCATAAGTATAGGTCAGTAATTTCTCCAGCTTTGAAAGGGGCTTTCATTATGCAGCAGTATTCCACTCTAGAGAGCACTAGCGTCTTGAAAACTATCATCATCGGTATAGCATCTCTAGTGTGAAAAGTTCTTGTTATCTATCCTGTCATTTTTCTTGCAGTTGTGATGGCTACTTTATTGTGTTCTTTAAATGTAAAGCCTTCTGACATCAGTACACCCAAATCCTTTACGTTGCTTTTCCGTTCAATGTTATGATTTGACTGAGTTTTGTAAGTGGTTTCCGTTTTTATATTTTTTATTTTTTCCGTAGCGCATGAGCTGAAACTTATGTTCGTTAATCACCATGTTATTTTCTGTAGCCCATAGAAAGACCTGATTTACATCTGATTGGAGGTTTGCCGTGTCCTCTATGTTGCCTACTCTCGTGAAGATTCTAGTGTCATCTGCAAAGGATGATCAAGTACTATAGGTTGTGTCCTTGTCTATGTCCGATATGAGGATGAGAAAAAGTATTGGAGCAAGCACAGTACGCTTGGGGACTGAGCTCTTTACGGTTGATGGTCCAGATTTTATTTTGTTGACTACTACACATTGGGTTCTATTAGTCAGGAAGTTGTATATCCATCTGCCTATTTTTCCGGTAATTCCTTTTGAACGCATTTTATGTGCAATAACACAATGGTCACATTTGTCAAAGGCTTTTTTTTGTCAAAGCGTTTTGTTTGTCTTCCATGGCATCTAGTGCCATGTCAGAGTGGTCCAGCAACTGTGATAGGCAAGAGCGCCCTGTTCTGAAACCATGTTGTCTGGGGTTATGGAGATGCTGTGATTCCATGTATTTTGTGATCTTACTTCTTAGCATTCTCTCAAAGATTTTTATGATGTGCGATGTTAGTGCTATCGGTCTGTAGTTTTTTGCCTCTGCCTTATTTCCTCCTTTATGGGGCGGTGCTATCTCTGCGGTTTTTAGTATGTCAGGGACAATGCCAGTATCTTGGCTTTGTCTCCAAAGAATGTGAAGGGCCTGCGATAACGTTTTTTACAGTTCTTGATGAATATAGAGTTCCAAGAGTCAGGGCCTGGTGCAGAGTGCATAGGCATACTGTCTATGGCTTCTTCAAAATCCAGTGGGGATAGGATCACATCTGATTTATGATTTGATGTTGGTATCATATCCATGAAAAATTCATTTGGGTTATCAATCAGATGGATGGAGAGCTACACTCGTGGTGTCCCATTTTCCCAGCACTCTTTGTCATATAATGCTTTGAAACTTTTGACGGATTTGGCCTCCACCACCTTCTCACCTAACATGTTCCAACCGTTTACCATTCTGTTTGCAAAAGTGAATTGTCTTACATTTCTTCGGCATCTTTGTTTAGTTCGTTTAAATCTATAACCTCTTGTTCTTGAAATTCCAGGTCTCGGGAAATCTTCCCTATCAAGTTTATCAATTCCTGTTACTGTTTTGTACGTAGTGATCATATCTCCTCTTTTCCTTCTGTCTTCTAGTTTGGAATATTTAATGCCTCTAATGTCTCCTCATAAATCCTGCCCTTCAGTTTTGGCATGAATGTTTGTGTGCCTTCATCGTATATTTTGCAAAATATGGAATACATCTCATTTACTTTACTTTAAGAATATGGTTCGATCAATTAAAAACCCTCTTGTTCAAATTGCAAAGAGACTGAAAGAGATGCAGCATGCTCAATGGATTATATATTAGTGATTATTATTAGGATTATATATTAGTGAATCATATTAGTGATTCAATTATTATGGTCATAAAACAATAAACAAATAGTTTTGGTGTTATTACACTCTATTCACAGGTTATATATAAGTATCTGCATGTTTTGTTCACCATTACAAACCACTAAGTTGGTTTGATTTTTGTTGAGATTGTTATTTATGATAAGATTCCTTACGTTATCTGAGAATGAAGCTATGTCGGTATTGGGAAATCTATAGATGGCACTTATAGTCAAGGAGGATTTAAGGGATTTACTGGAGAACTTGGCAAAGGTATATTCACAATAGTCGTCTCTATTACTAATGAGACTATTGCAGATGAAGGTATCTTTGTAAGATATTGCTATGCCACCTCCTTTTTTTATTAGGCCTGCAGTTGTGAATGGCTTTATTATCACCTTCATTGTATTATCACCTGACCTAATGCGGGTATAAAATCAACTAATATATATATATATATATATATATATATATATATATATATATATATATATATATATATATATATATATATATATTCAAAATTCGTCAGTGTACTACATTTTTGTTGTTGCTTTTAGGTGATGCTTTTAACCAGTGTACGTGGGTCTGATGTGCAACCACAGTTCGAAGAATAATGAAGATATGAACAAACGGCCTGTGGTCACTATACAGTCTGGAAGGGCAAAAGAAGAAATTGGCATTTCTACAAAAACAAGAACTATATAATGTTATTTTAAGTAAGTAACCAAAAAATTAAATAATTTTTTTAAAGTTTAAAATTCACTTAAAAATGTAAATTTTAAGTTAAAAAATTTTAACCAAAAAACTTGATATTTTTCATATTTGGAACCATTCCATAATCCCAAGCATAAATGATTATATTTCTATCACTTGCTCTTAAGATTGTTTCATTTAATAGAGGTTGGGCATAATTGTTCTCTGCTGCTAATAGAACTGACTGACTTAGCTATAGGAAAATGTAAAATTAATTGGTTTATCCATTACAGTATTTTGCAGTTTATTTCATGATCCTGTGCTTAATACTTGCATAAATAGTAGATTACAAAATGCATTTTTATATCATTAGTATTGAATAATAATAATGCAAATAATTGACTTATAAATGATGTACAATTAATTGGTAGGTGATATTATATTATTAATATTTTTTCATTCTTGCAAAGCCTTAACAAAGTCATTAACATGTTAATATAAACTTGATCACCTTCCACTTATTTTCTCATGTGCTACCTACATGTACAAAACCTTATTCCTAAATGCATATTTTGTTCTGAAACTTGTCCTTTATATGTTGTGTATCACCATCTCTGGAGAGTTTTATCTGATTGATGTATAAATTACTTTTAATTTTACAGAATATTATTGTTATACTGAATTTATTATTATATAAATAACTTAATTTTACAGAATCATCTATCAACGCACATCCACAAGTTGAGGAGGAGGATGTGACCTTCCAGATGTCTGAAGTACTGAAACAGGCACCAAACAGGCCTGGTGGATCTAGGTACAAGGTAAAATAATTTAATTTTTTTTTTTTTTTTTTTACTAATTGTCCGATATATATATATATATATATATATATATATATATATATATATATATATATATATATATATATATATATATATATATATATATATATATATATATATATATATATATATATATATATATATATATATATATATATATATATATATATATATATATATATATATATATATATATATATATATATATATATATATATATATATATATATATATATGTATATATATATATATATATATATATATATATGTATGTATATATATATATATATATATATATATATATATATATATATATATATATATATATATATATATATATATATATATATAATGTGTCGTACCTAGTAGCCAGAACGCACATCTCAGCCTACTATGCAAGGCCCGATTTGCCTAATAAGCCAAGTTTTCTTGAATTAATGTTTTTTCGACTACCTAACCTAACATTTTCAGCTACCTAACCTATCCTATAAAGATAGGTTAGGTTCGGTCATATATCTCTATTAATTTTAACTCCAATAAAAAAAGAATTGACCTCATACATAATGAAATGGATAGCTTTATCATTTCATAAGAAAAAAAATAGAGAAAATATATTAATTCATGAAAACTTGGCTTATTAGGCAAATCGGGCCTTGCATAGTAGGCTGAAAAGTGCGTTCTGGCGACTAGGTACGACATATATATATATATATATATATATATATATAATATGTATGTGTGTGTGTGTGTGTAATTACCTAAGTGTAGTTAAAGGATGAGACCGTCTTCCCAGCACTCTTTGTCATATAACGCTTTGAAACTACTGACAGTCTTGTCCTCCACCACCTTCTCACCTAACTTGTTCCAACCGTCTACCACTCTATTTGCGAAAGTGAATTTTCTTATATTTCTTTAGCATCTGTGTTAAGCTAGTTTCAATCTATGACCTCCTGTTCTTGAAGTTCCAGGTCTCAGGAAATCTTCCCTGTCGATTTTATCAATTCCTGTTACTATTTTGTATGTAGTGATCATATCACCTCTTCTGTCTTTTAGTTTTGGCATATTTAATGCCTCTAACGTCTCCTCGTAGCTCTTGCCCTTCAGTTCTGGGAGCCACTTAGTAGCATGTCTTTGCACCTTTTCCAGTTTGTTGATGTGCTTCTTAAGATATGGGCCAACTTCTGTTGTTGGGCACCACACAACAGCTGCATATTCTAGCTTTGGCGTAACAAAAGTCATGAACAATTTCTTTAGTATATCACCATCCATGTATTTAAACGCAATTCTAAAGTTAGAAAGCGTAGCATAGGCTCCTCGCACAATATTCTTTATGTGGTCCTCAGGTGATAGTTTTCTATCTAGAACCACCCCTAGATCTCTTTCTTTATCAGAATTCTTTAAAGATTTCTCACATAATGTATAGGTTGTGTGGGGTCTATGTTCTCCTGTTCCACATTCCATAACATGGCATTTATTAACATTAAATTCCATTTGCCAAGTGGTGCTCCATATACTTATTTTATCCAGGTTTTCTTGAAGGGCATGACAATCATCTAAATTTCTTATCCTTCCTATTATCTTAGCATCATCAGCAAACATGTTCATGTAATTCTGTATACCAACTGGTAGATCATTTATGTAGACAATAAACATCACTGGTGCAAGAACTGAACCCTGTGGTACTCCACTTGTGACATTTCTCCAGTCCGATACATTGCCTCTGATTACTGCCCTCATTTTTCTATGTCAGAAAATTTTTCATCCATATTAGAAGCTTACCTGTCACCCCTCCAATATTTTCCAGTTTCCAGAACAACCTCTCTATGTGGAACTGTCGAATGCCTTTTTTAGGTCCAGATAGATGCAGTCAACCCAACCATCTCTTTCCTGTAATATATCTGTTGCTCGATCATAGAAACTGAGTAAATTCGATACACAGGATCTTCCAAATCGAAAACCATACTGTCTGTCTGAAATTATATCATTTCTCTCCAGGTGTTCTACCCATTTAGTTTTAATTATTTTTTACAATATTCCAATTCCAATTTTTTCCAATAATGTGTGTGTGTGTATGTATATTTGTGTTGTTGAATATGACCGAAAGTCATAGTCTTTCTGCCCCTCTCCTTACTGCTATTGTTGTTTCTCGCATCTGTGTATTGCTTGTATGTTTGGGCAATTTTTCCCCTTTTCCTAGTTCTGCATCTCTGCTTTAGTATAAATTTTGTTGTGCCATTATCATATATTTCACAAAACTTGACATACATCTCATTTACTTCATGTCCTAACAGCAAGTGTTTGTCAAATTCCTTAAGGAAATATCTGAGTTCCCCATAATGACCTCTCCACAAGTCAGGTTTTTCAACTGCTTCAAGCTCATTTTCTTCCAGATTATAATGCATTGCATACTTTATTCCCAAAAAGACATGGTCACTTTTACCCAAGTGACCATGTCACTTGGGTAAAAGGAGGGAGGTACCAAAGGAGGGAGGTACTGAATGATAAATATATCTTTCTCTTTCCTGGTAAATATAATATCCAGCATGGAGGGAACATCCCCTTCCCTCATCCTCGTAGCTTGTTTAACATGTAGAAACATGAATGTTTACAGGGTGAGGTTTACGAAATTATATATATATATATATATATAATTGGTCTCTGGTCTATATATATTATATATATATATATATATATATATATATATATATATATATATATATATATATATATATAAGTTTGTGTGTGTGTAATTTATATAAATAAATAATTAAATATTAATTTTGTTAATATCTTTTCAGGGAAAACTTGCAAGTACAATTCGTATACAAGAGGGGCAACAAGAGCCAGAGGATGTCTACTAAGAAAATATATAAGTCTTTATCCTCACACTCTTGATATATGGTCTTCTCTGGTCTCTTTATTTTCTCTCCTCACAAATGTCCCTTTTTTTATTTCTTTTACGTTTCTCTCCTGTTTTTCTTGTCCTTTAATCTCTCCTTTCCTCCTCTCTTCTAACACCTCTCGTTTCCTGTCTCTTCTAGCTTCTCTCTTCCTTTACTTTTTATATTTGTGGTATTCATTTATGTCATTTTTATCTTGTATATTTTTCTTGTATCTTTTTCTTATCTTGTGTTTCTCTTCCCCTTCTCTTCAATGATTTCTCATTTCTCTCCTCTCTCTGTTGTTTCTGTTCTGTCTTCTCTCTCCTTGCCTTAATTTTGTTCTGTCTCCTCTTTTGTTGTGTGTGTGTCTTTCTGTCTCTGTCTGTCTCTCTCTCTCTCTCTGGCTCTCTTGCTCTCTCTCTCTCTCTCTGGCTCTCTCTCTCTCTCTCTCTCTGGCTCTCTCTCTCTCTCTGGCTCTCTCTCTCTCTCTCTGGCTCTCTCTCTCTCTCTCTGGCTCTCTCTCTCTCTCTCTGGCTCTCTCTCTCTCTCTCTCTCTCTCTCTGGCTCTCTCTCTCTCTCTCTCTCTCTCTGGCTCTCTCTCTCTCTCTCTCTCTCTCTCTGGCTCTCTCTCTCTCTCTCTCTCTCTCTCTCTGGCTCTCTCTCTCTCTCTCTGGCTCTCTCTCTCTCTCTGGCTCTCTCTCTCTCTCTCTGGCTCTCTCTCTCTCTCTCTCTCTCTCTGGCTCTCTCTCTCTCTCTCTCTCTCTCTCTGGCTCTCTCTCTCTCTCTCTCTCTCTGGCTCTCTCTCTCTCTCTCTCTCTCTCTCTCTCTCTCTCTGGCTCTCTCTCTCTCTCTCTCTGGCTCTCTCTCTCTGGCTCTCTCTCTCTGGCTCTCTCTCTCTGGCTCTCTCTCTCTCTCTCTCTCTCTCTCTCTCTCTCTCTCTCTCTCTCTGGCTCTCTCTCTCTCTCTCTCTCTCTCTGGCTCTCTCTCTCTGGCTCTCTCTCTCTCTCTCTGGCTCTCTCTCTCTCTCTCTGGCTCTCTCTCTCTGGCTCTCTCTCTCTGGCTCTCTCTCTCTCTGGCTCTCTCTCTCTCTCTCTGGCTCTGTCTCTCTCTCTCTGGCTCTGTCTCTCTGTCTCTCTGGCTCTCTCTCTCTCTGGCTCTCTCGCTCTCTCTCTCTCTGGCTCTCTCTCTCTCACTCTGGCTCTCTCTCTCTCACTCTGGCTCTCTCTCTCTCTGACTCTGTGGCGCTCTCTCTCTGGCTCTCGCTCTCTCTCTCTGGCTCTCATATTTCATTTGATTTAAAAATGTCTGAGATTTTTTACTTAATCTAAGTTATATTGCATGGTGCTAATATGAATATTATACATGACTGTTTTTTCTTTTCTTTCTCTTTCTCCCTTTCTTTCTTTCTCTTTCTTTCCTTCTCTCTCTTTTTCTTTCTCTTTCTACATGAATATTATACTTGACTGTGTTTACATTCACTTGTAGATTTTTATTTTTAGTTAATTAGTCCTAAACTTTTGATTAATAGATTTTTATTATTAGTCATAGAAAAACTATAGTGTTATATGTATACTCGGAAAATTTTACTTGTTTTAGTTTTAAGTAACAATAACTGCTTATAACGTCAGACTGATCTCAGCATGACATGAATCACAGGCTGCTTGATCACAAAATCTATTGTGTTCACATATTGCATATATAGATTTTTAAATTTTTACTTTTATATTCTGTTATAGATATAGTCTATATATTTCGAGCTATTACATATATTTTGTTGTATTACTCATTCTTAATTAAATAAATATAATATTTTAATTCTCTTTTTGTACCCTATTTATTTGTAATTTACACATACATATATAGGATGTCCATTTCTATCTCAGATATGTCTTCTTTCTTTCTCTCCCTTTCTATTTCAGATATGAATTACAAAATTATTATACCCTAATTTACCCTAAACGCTTTAATGTAGGTAATTAAAAGATCATAAAAAAGTTTTTAGAAATGTTAATTATATACGTTCTAAGGTTGTATATAAAAGTTCTCAAAAAACCTTTTCTAAACGTAATTATAAACGTGCTGAAAACAATGAAATGTCGTTTTTAGGATGTTTTAAAAACATGAAAATGTTTGCTGGGTGACAGCCGTAGAGGAATGTTTTGAAACTTATTTGAGATGGAATGAGTTGATTTGGTCGGTTACTTTGGTTTTGCTATAACATGCTTGGACTCCATGTACTTATAGCTGCCTGTGGGTGGCGGTCTACATCATCTGGCGATAGTTTAAGGGCTGATATACAGCTTAGAGTGAGGAGCGTAGCGTGCACTCAACCGCGTCAGACTTCAGGCGTCGTGAAGGTGATGTATATATAGTCTGTGATAGTGTACAGTGTGAAAATAAGTTCTTAATGTATATAATTGAACAGAAAAAAATGAGCAGCAAAAAAGTGCAGAAAAAATTTAACAGAAAAAATATTTGTATCGACTCTCGCTTGTTGAATCTGGCGCACAACTGCCTCTGGAGTCTATGGTACGGGTGACCACTGAGCCGTGACGTCACATCACATTTTCTGGACTTCACTGTGGCCAAAATACATTTGTGCAATATTTTCAACATATCTGTGATCTGGGTAGGGTATTGAAAACTTTTGGAGTGAGAAATAATTTTTTGCAAAGAATTTTTTGTATGCGCATGTTCGGATTGTTGTAGTTTATGGCTGTTCAGCACAGTGGTTAAGGTAATTCCTCCTCGAACAGAAACTAAGCTGTCTTCAGAATTCAGTTATTAGCTTTAAACCAGCAGAAACCTCTAAGAAACAAGAAGTGATGTTACAAAAGTTTGAGAACCATTTAAACTCCCTACAACAGCACCACACTGCTACCCAAGATGAATCACACCAACTTAAGCGCCTTGATTCTGTCATCATCTCATCACGTGATTTTCCCCGTGAAACTGACGGAGACGACTGTCCTGCTCTCGCGATCCAAGAATGGGGCTTACTATTACTATTTACTATTACTGCTCTTTACTACCACCAAGAACTAACATGCTTAAAAGAAATTAGAACCAGAGACTGCTATGGGGAGTATATCTTCGCCAGCTTCAGAGTCAAGGGTGCCGAGTCTGTCCTGACTGTGGGTGCAGTTTATAGAATTCCTAACACTGATGTGTCCGAATTCAACTCAAACCTTAGAAATCTAATACTTGATAACAGACTGAACAAAAACCACCTAATTATCGCAGGGGACTTTAATATTGACCTCTGCGAGCCTGAACACCCCACTGCTGTTAGCTTCCTCAACTGTATGAATTCCTGCTTCCTCATACCCTTAATCACTAGACCTACTAGAATCACTGATAGCACTGCCACGACGCTCGATCACATCTGGACAAACATAACCTCTCCGCTTACTTCAGGTATAATCACCGATAGCACTACAGATCATTACCCCACATTTCTCTTAACTAACATTAGCAAACCACCTCTTGAGTCAAGAGTGATACGTTTTAGACTACACAATGAAACTGCTATAGACAATTTTATAACTGCTGCTGATAATGTCAACTGGGAGTCCGAGTTAAGTAACATAGTGGACATCAACCTTGCAGTACAATCTTTTCTTCAAAAAACTCTTAGCCTTTATAATACCCACTGTCCTATGCTTACAAAACAAGTCACAACCAAAAGGCTTAACAATCCCTGGCTTACAAAGGGAATACTTAAATCTATTAATAAAAAACATGACCTTGAGAAGAAGTATAGGTTAGGAATTGTCTCCAAAGAATTCTCAAAGAATTACTCATTATTGCTGTCTAAGATAATTAGACGAGCCAAAACTAAATACTACGAAGATAAATTTATCCAAATAAAGAGCAACATTAAACAAACTTGGAGAACAATTTCTCAAATATTGGGATCAAAGAATTCTTTAAATAACAAACCGACTCTCCTGTCTAATAACGATGGTCAGCTTTCAGCCTCTGATTCTGCTACTGAGTTCAATAGGTTCTTCTCTTCCATTGGTTCATTCCTTGCAAATGATATTCCATCTTCCAGTACAGACATTAATGACTATCTTTCAGGTAACTATCCACAGTCTCTGTACCTAAAGCCTATTAATTCCACTGACGTCAATGAGATAATCCTTTCCCTTAAAACCAAGTCTGGTGCCCTTGAGGAGATACCAACTTTAATCTACAAAAAAGCCTCCAGATCTTTAGCCCCTGCTATTGCTTTGCTCTTCAACAAGTCACTTGAACTCCAAACCTTCCCAGATATTCTAAAAAAAGCGAGAGTAACGCCTGTCCACAAATGTGGTAATCTCACAGATGTTAACAACTACAGACCTATATCTATCCTGCCAAACTTGTCAAAAATTTTTGAAAAACTAATCTATAAGCAGCTTTACTCATATCTAGCCAAACTCAATATACTTAGCCCTTGCCAATATGGCTTCAGACCCAAAAAAAGCACTAACGATGCACTTATTAGTATGCTTAACTCGATTCACACAGCTCTTGATAAAAATGAGTTCTCTGTTGGGTTGTTTGTGGACCTGCGTAAAGCTTTTGACACTGTCAACCACCAAAACCTTCTTCTTAAATTACATCATTATGGAGTCAGAGGACACTCCCTACAATACCTCAAATCCTACCTTACAGACAGGCTCCAATATGTTTCTGTGAATAATACAATTTCTCCCACCCTACCCATCAACATTGGTGTTCCCCAGGGCAGCATACTTGGCCCTCTCCTCTTTCTCATCTACATTAATGACCTTCCAAATGCCTCCCAACACCTCAAACCAATTCTATTTGCTGACGACACAACCTTCATTTACTCCAGTCCTGATCCCCTTGCTCTAAATGCCACAGTAAATACTGAGCTAAATAAAGTCCATCTGTGGCTAACTGCCAACAAACTCACCCTTAACATTGACAAAACCTTTTATATTCTGTTTGGCAATAAATCCTCTAATCAAATAAATCTCAAAATAAACAATACCCAAATTTGTAACAAATTAGATGGCAAATTCCTTGGCATTCTCATTGACCACAAGCTTAATTTCCAGGGACACATTCTAAACATATCAAAAAAAGTTTCAAAAACTGTGGGCATTCTTTCTAAGATCAGATATTATGTACCACGCCCTGCCCTGGTGACTCTCTATTACTCCCTTATCTATCCATATCTCAACTATGGTATTTGTGCTTGGGGCTCTACTACCCAAAATCACTTACGTCCTCTAATTACTCAACACAAAGCTGCTATTAGGACAATATCCAATTCTGGCCCCAGACATCACTCGGTACCCCTACTTAAATCTCTGAATATGTTAGACATTAAGTCACTGCACATTCTCTCATGTGTATTATACATATATAAAACGCTAAACTATAATGCCAATCCTGATCTCAAAAGCTTAATAGAAGGTTGTATCAGAAGCCATGAGCATCACACCAGAAATAAATACAGTTTTGATATTCCTAGAGTACGACTTAATCAAACTAGAAATGCTCTACAAATCAAGGGGCCCAGAATGTGGAATGACCTTCCCAACCATGTTAAAGACTGTACCTCTCTCAACCAGTTTAAGTTAAAAGCGAAGCTATACCTAATAAATTCCCTGTAACCTACCTTACCCTTCTATTGTCAACCAATGTCTGTTTTTTTCTTTAAAGAGCGCTGTTTGTCGACATAATTGTATTTGTGCTGCTTTTTCATCTATGTTTTCATTTCTTGTTTTCATTCTACTCATTATGCTCAATTAGTATTAAGCTTGTCATTTAAGTTTATCATGCCCGAAACGCTTTGCGTAATAGTGGCTTTAGGCATTGTATGTACTAGCTATACCTATAAGTTAAACAATCCTTGTAAATATTTATTGTATGTATGTACCTTACCTAAATAAAATTGTATTGTATTGTATTGTTGTTGAATTGCGTACTAAGATGAATTATTTAATCCAAGCAAGTGACATCAAATCAGCATATAGAGTGGGTTCCACCTGTTCTGAGGCAGGTGGGGGTGGGGGTGCTGGTGGGGAGGGTGGTGGTGGTGAGGAGCCGTCAGCAGGAAGAGAAGTATGGGTGGGTGGGTTTGTGGGAAGGGGAAGACGTGGGTAGGCCTCAGGGGAGCGGTGACAGGCTACACCATTTCCTCCCCAGGCTACAGTCACTGGACCACCCGCGCCTTGGGCTACATTCTCCCCCTGGCCTTAGTCGATTCACCTGTGACCTGAGTCGATATTCGTTTTGGTCCCCTGCCAATTAGGCCTCTTGCTGCAGTGCCGGTTCCATGCATGGTGGAGTTGCTGGCAATTGACACATTTGGGTGTTACAGCGTTATTAGCACTGAGCTTATCCAGACATAGTTTAGTGTCTTGAAAGCCACTACAACACCCAGACCTAGTTCTCTGATCACATTGCCAGGTTCTGTGGTCCCACCGTTGACAGTTTCCACATAAGGATGGGCCGCCAATATATCGTTCCACTCTACAAAGGCCTTATGCCTGGTAATGCAATAACAGGGGGCAATTCTCCCTCCCACATAGCGATTGCTTGATTTTTTGGCACTCCCCCAGGTGCCATGTTGCGCTTATTGGTACTCAATAAGAGCATAGATACTGTAGTTCTTAGGTCGTGCATCCACCAGGAGAGAACCGATTCCTTAAAAAAGTAACTAATCGTATGGTATTATGTATTAAAATAGAATTCCAAGTACATTCTTTAATTACAAAAGTTAGGAAAAATATAGCTATTAGGTGTTGAAAGCCAGTTATAAGCAAAAAATAAGAAGTAGGAAAAAAAATATTGAGCGAGAAAAAACATTGGAACGTTTATCTGCGAATCTGCGCCATTTTGTCAATAGCTGCTAGTGAGTGTACTCACAGTAGCATAAAACATTGACACAAACTGCACCTATCATAAAGAAGAAGCACCACGATTGATCGCCAAGTGCTCACATCAAGTCTAATTCTAAGAAACAATACTCAAGCCTTGCCTTAGCTTGAGTGTTGACGCCGGACCCTGACGCGTCTCTCGCGATCACTTGTGCAGGCACCTGGAGGACAAAACTTCGCACAAACAGCACCTACCATAAAGAAGATGAAGACTCGCCAGTATCCACAATGTGGGTAGGTATCCCCTCAGCTTAGACACATTAAATCTCACATGTAAATGCATTCAGGTGACAAACCTCATGAGTGTCCAGAGTGTGGGAAGAGATTCCAGCATCTTGGAAGTATGACGACTCACAGGATGGTACATACTGATGAAAAACCTTTTGAATGTGCTGAGTGTGGCAAAAAATTTAGAGAACGTGGAACCATAATACGTCACGTGTTAGTGCATTCAGGTGACAAACCACATGAATGTCCAGAGTGTGGGAAGAGATTCAGTCAGCTTAGAAGTATGAAGAAACACAGGAAGGTGCATACGGATGAAAAACCTTTTAAATGTGCTGAGTGTGGCAAAAAATTTAGAGAACGTAGAACCATAATACGTCACTTATTAGTGCATTCAGGTGATAAACCTCATGAGTGTCCAGAGTGTGGAAAGAGATTCAGTCTGCTTGGAAGTTTGAAGAAACACATGAAGGTGCATACTGATGAAAAACCTTTTAAATGTGCTGAGTGTGGCAAAAAATTTAGAGAACGTAGAACCATAATACGTCATTTGTTAGTGCATTCAGGTGATAAACCTCATGAGTGTCCAGAGTGTGGAAAGAGATTCAGTCTGCTTGGAAGTTTGAAGAAACACATGAAGGTGCATACTGATGAAAAACCTTTTAAATGTGCCGAGTGTGGCAAAAAATTTAGAGAACGTGGAACCTTAATAACACACATGTTTGTGCATTCAGGTGACAAACCTCATGGATGTCCAGAGTGTGGGAAGAGATTCAGACAGCATGGAAGTATGAAGAAACACAGGATGGTGCATACGGCTGAAAAACCTTTTGAATGTGCTGAGTGTGGCAAAAAATTTAGAGAACGTGGAACCATAATACGTCATGTGTTAGTGCATTCAGGTGACAAACCTCATGGATGTCCAGAGTGTGGAAAGAGATTCAGTCAGCTTGGAAGTATGAAAAAACACAGGAAGGTGCATACTGATGAAAAACCTTTTGAATGTGCAAAGTGTGGCAAAAAATTTAGACAAATTAAAAATATAATGCGTCATGAGTTAGTACATTCAGGTGACAAACCTCATGGATGTCCAGAGTGTGGAAAGAGATTCAGTCAGCTTGGAAGTATGAAGAAACACAGGAAGGTGCATACTGATGAAAAACCTTTTGAATGTGCTGAATGTGGTAAAAAGTTTAGAGAACGTGGAACCTTAATAAAACACATGTTTGTGCATTCATGTGATCTACCTCATGAGTGTCCAGTGTGTGGGAAGAGATTCAAGCTGCTTGAATATGTGAAGAGGCACAAGGTGTTACATTTAAACGATAGGCTAAACAATTCGAGTGCTGAAGATAATCGAGATAATAATGAAGTAAAACGAGGCACATATATGTAAATTAATTTACCTTTAATCTGATATACAGTTTGGAAATTGAACTTCATTTTGAAAATGTTGTGCTATCACCATGCCAGTTCCATGTCCTTCAGTGGTAATTGTCATGTTTTGTTTGAGAAATATGCCTCATCATGAAAGGTAAAGATCTAAAGGCATTTTATTATTTTCACCTTTTTTGAAAGTTAGATACTCTTTGTAGACCAAGCAAGAGCTAGAGAAGTTGTCAGTGTAGACGTTAGGTGCTCCTCATAGACCAAGCAAGAACTAGAGAAATTGTCAGTGTAGGAGTTAGATGCTTCTCATAGACCAAGCAAATGCTAGAGAAGTTGTCATTGTAGAAGTTGGTGGTCCTCATAGACCAACCAAGAACTATAGAAGTTGTCAGTGTAGAAGTTAGGTGCTCCTCATAGACCAAGCAAGAACTAGAGAAGTTGTCAGTGCAGGTGCTCCTCATAGACCAAGCTAGAACCAGAGAAGTTGTCAGTGTAGTGTTAGGTGCTCCTCATGGACCAAGCAAGAACTAGATAAGTTGTCATTGTAGAAGTTAGGTGCTCCTCATGGACTAAGCAAGAACTAGGGAAGCTGTCAGTGTAGAAGTTAGGTGCTTCTCACAGACCAAGCAAGAAGTAGAGAAGCTGTCAGTGTAAAAGTTAGGTGCTCCACATACGAGCAAGAGAAATATAAATTAAGTTTAATGTAGGAATTAAAATCTCATCAGATTCCTATGCAAACTCATGTCCATATTTTTTTTTAATTTTTAGGCCTATTTATGAGTTCTACTACTCTTGATTAGAAATATAAATCTTTAGAGTTATAGAAGTCCAACTCTGGCATTTATAACTTTCAGGAGTTAGATTTTTTTCTTTAGCCTAACTGTAGAAGTTTGGCTATATCCCTAACTGGCAATTAGACTGATTGACAATTATATTCGCCTGACAAGAAATTATGTCAGCTTGAGTGGTAATTATGTCAACCTGACTGGTAATTACGTTATCCTGACTGATATTTGTCAGCCTTACTGGCAATTATCCTATAACTGGTAATTTCATTATTCTATAACTGGCAATTATCCTGTAACGTGCAATTATATTAGCCTGCAACTGGCAATTTTATTTGCCTGACTGACATTTATATTAGTTTGACTGGCAATTATATTGGCCACATTATCAAATTATATTAGCATGTAACTGGCAATTATATTAGCCTGACTGGCAGTTATATTAGCCTCATTGACAATTATATTAGCATGTAACTGGTAATTATATTAGCCTGACTGTCAGTTATGTTAGCCTGACTGGCAATTATATTAGCCTGATTAGCATTTATCTTATCCTGTAACTAGCAATTATCTTATTCTGTAATTTTAAATTATATTATCCTGTAACTGGCAATCATATTTGCCTCTAAATGGCAATTATGTTAGCCTGATTGGCAGTCATATTTGCCAGAAACTAGCAATTCACTTAGTCTATGTGACTATTAGTATGATTGACAGCTATATTACCCTGATTCTCAATTATATATATTAGCTTGAATATGGCAGTTATATTATCCTTAGTTCGACACTTATAAAACTCATGAATCTGAAAGTTAAATTAACCTAAATATGGTAATTATATTTATTTATTTATTTATTTATATATATACAAGAAGGTACATTGGGATTGTGAGGATACATAGCATAGTAATTACGTTCTTGGAAAGCCACTAGTACACGCAGCGTTTCGGGCAGGCCCTTAATCTAAGAAAATTTTAAGTAGGTAAATACTAGCAAAATTTATAAAAATGATAACAGTTACATAGCAAGAAAAAAATAAAAGATGAGAGAAAATTATAGGTATATTAAAGCACATAGGTAGCTCAGATTGATTCAGATTCAGATCAGATTCAGATGTTTATTCAGGTAAGGTATATACATACAAGTGATGTTACATTAATGGATTGATATATAGATAGAGCTAGTACATACAATGCCTAAAGCCACTATTACGCAATGCGTTTCGGGCAAGAAAAACATTAATATCTAGAACTTAATACTAATTGAGCATAAAGAATAAAAAGTGTTGAGAACAAATACAAATAAAGATAAAAAAAGGGGGAACATGACTGAAAAAGCAGCACAAATACAATAGGTTGACAAACAATGTTGATTAAAAAAAAAAAAAAGAAAATAACAGACATGGGTTGACAATAGAGGAGTGAGGTAGATTACAAGGAATTTATTAGGTAGTGTTTAGTTTTTATCTTAAACTGGTTGAGAGAGGAACAGTCTTTAACATGGTTGGGAAGGTCATTCCACATTCTGGGCCCCTTGATTTGCAGAGCATTTCTAGTTTGATTAAGACGTACTCTAGGAATATCAAAACTGTATTTATTTCTGGTGTGGTGCTCATGGGTTCTGTTACAACCTTCTATGAAGCTTTTAAGATCAGGATTGGCATTATAGTTTAGCGTTTTATATATGTATAATACACATGAGAGAATGTGCAGTGACTTAATATCTAACATATTCAGAGATTTGAGTAGGGGTACCGAGTGATGTCTGGGGCCAGAGTTGGATATTGTTCTAATAGCAGCTTTGTGTTGGATAATTAGAGGACGTAAGTGATTTTGGGTAGTAGAACCCCAAGCAGAAATACCATAGTTGAGATAAGGATAGATAAGGGAGTAATAGAGAGTCACCAGGGCAGGGCGTGGTACATAATATCTGATCTTAGAAAGAATGCCCACAGTTTTTGAAACTTTTTTTGATATATTTAGAATGTGTCCCTGGAAATTCAGCTTGTGGTCAATGATTGCAATGATAGCTTGAATTATAGTTTAACAAAAATTAGTAGGCACAAAACAGCATATGGCTAGCACATAAAAGAAGACAGCAATGAACACAATGATAAAGTTGTTTGGATTAAGTACATAAAGATTGGGAGATTGGGTAACACTAGATACAGAGCAAATTTAATGCTCAGTGTAGGAAACTACGAAGATGAAAGTAGGTTCTTTTTGTTTTTGTTTTTGAATGAGGCAAAAGTTTGACAGCTTTTAAATCACTAGGGAGTGAGTTCCATAGACTAGGTTCCTTTATTTGCATAGAGTGTTTACACAGATTAAGTTTGACCCTGGGGATATCAAAGAGATATTTATATAAGCTTCAACCTGACAAATTTATTGATGAATCTGGGAATTACATTAGCCTGAACCTGGCATTTGCATTTTCCTGAAACTGGCCTTTTATAAACCAGAACTTGGCATTTATATTAGTCTGATTACAGAATTTTTATTATAATGTGGAGTACTTCATTGAAAGCTTAATTACTGCTAGTACTGTAGTTGCTTTATCGATTTACAAATGCCTAAATCTGACGGTATAATAATATAAAGGGAAGTCTCCTTTGAAATTTATGATTTCAAATGTTTATGTAAAGGCTTAAAATTGAGTACTGTATTGTTTAATTAGTAGGTATGGTCATTATGCATGGCCTAACTGCTGCCGAGCAAGAGTTAAGTGCATGGAGACTTAATATGCCATAACTCACAGTGAACTTCAACAATAATCAACGACAATTAACCAATTTTAATTGTGCCTGCCTATCGACGACCCTTCTGCCAAACGAAACCATATACGCCTAGCCCCACTACCAATCTCCAAGTACCTACCTCTGTAAACCAGAACTTGGCATTTATATTAGTCTGATTACAGAATTTTTATTATAATGTGGAGTACTTCATTGAAAGCTTAATTACTGCTAGTACTGTAGTTGCTTTATCGATTTACAAATGCCTAAATCTGACGGTATAATAATAGAAAGGGAAGTCTCCTTTGAAATTTATGATTTCAAATGTTTATGTAAAGGCTTAAAATTGAGTACTGTATTGTTTAATTAGTAGGTATGGTCATTATGCATGGCCTAACTGCTGCCGAGCAAGAGTTAAGTGCATGGAGACTTAATATGCCATAACTCACAGTGAACTTCAACAATAATCAACGACAATTAACCAATTTTAATTGTGCCTGCCTATCGACGACCCTTCTGCCAAACGAAACCATATACGCCTAGCCCCACTACCAATCTCCAAGTACCTACCTCTGTAAACCAGAACTTGGCATTTATATTAGTCTGATTACAGAATTTTTATTATAATGTGGAGTACTTCATTGAAAGCTTAATTACTGCTAGTACTGTAGTTGCTTTATCGATTTACAAATGCCTAAATCTGACGGTATAATAATATAAAGGGAAGTCTCCTTTGAAATTTATGATTTCAAATGTTTATGTAAAGGCTTAAAATTGAGTACTGTATTGTTTAATTAGTAGGTATGGTCATTATGCATGGCCTAACTGCTGCCGAGCAAGAGTTAAGTGCATGGAGACTTAATATGCCATAACTCACAGTGAACTTCAACAATAATCAACGACAATTAACCAATTTTAATTGTGCCTGCCTATCGACGACCCTTCTGCCAAACGAAACCATATACGCCTAGCCCCACTACCAATCTCCAAGTACCTACCTCTGTAAACTTTGCCAAGAATCTATCATTGAAAACATGCCCAAACATAGCAACAAGTAAGGTAGGGATGCCTCTCGCTCATTATCCATAACATCAAGAGACCTGAATGAAATAATGGCAACGCTGCAATCCTCGCCGATGTTGGTAAACACAGCATCCGCTTCCCTCCCTCCCTGTCAGCCACCGCCTACAACTCGACTCAAAACTCAAGCTATGGAATTCATTCAATCTATGCCTCCCTGTACAAACTTCAAACCATATGTTTGACCATAATTATTTATTTATATACAAGAAGGTTGTAAGAGAATGGTCTCTCAAGATTCTCCCACAGCTGACTTGAATGGCTCATTGCAGTGCACCGAACTTCGTGCACAAGGCCCTATCTCTGTTAACCCTGGATAGTGACCTGGCATGTTAAGTATCTACAGAATGCCCACCTAACCAGGAATACGTTTATAATACGGAGGCCGCCGTATGTCCAGGCAGGAAGTAGATACAGGAGAGTTAAGCATACTTGCCACAAAGGGTCAGCGAGTACATTGGCTGGTGCCAGCGTGAGACAGTAAAGGGGACGCCAGCGAGGCGACCGCCTGACCTCTGGGGCCAACCGATGCGATGGAGAATAACAGCTGTGACGTGTTCATGATGTCACCTCTCCTACTGATCATCGAACGGTCAATATGATTGGTTCCCGCTCATTTGCTGCAATGCTAATGGTCAAATTGTAACTTATGTGTGTGTCCCACGAGATGCTCGGAGCCGCTGGCAACAGTATTCTCGTGAGGAAGCTCTTGCATAGAAGACGTGTCCTGTTCTGTCTATCAGCCAATAGATAGAAGAACACTGTCTATTCCTCACCGTCAAGTTAAACTCTGCGTCTTTTTGATATACCAACGCTCGCTCGTAACTGCGACTGTGATATATTGTTCAGAAGCGCATAGTGATAAAATCACCAGAGCAAAACAGACTGGTATCAGGTAACCCCTAGTGACAAGTGGAGATCGTCTGTGAGTGACCTAGGAGTGAACTAAGGCAGTACCGCCGCCTAAGCAACCTGTGTGTGACTTTACCACAAGTGTACCTGCTTGGTACCACATAACCTGCAGCAGCCAACCGTCACTCGGTCCAGAGTGTGTAGCTAGTACCTCTGTACCTCGTGTAGCCTCGAGCCGCCCTCACTGTACTACGTGACGTCACCACCCTTACTCACCGCTTGTGCCAAAGTGTGTGTGTGTGTCTGTGACATACAGCACGCCCCCCCCCCCTGCAAGTACCTCCCGTTTCAAGTGCGGTTTGTGGGAAAGCCTAGTCGTCAATGGTCTAACTTCAGAACGAGGAAACCAGCTATCAGGCCACCTACAAATGCTTGCATAAATGTGCCTGAGTGAGTGAGTGAATAAAGAGAGGTACCCTATCTGTAAGTACAAGATCTTGTCATTGTTTTACTGTGTCTGTCTGTGTTGATCTGAGCATCAAGCACAGTTCTCACCTACTCATACCTATCACAGGTTATTGGTGAATCAACGGTGAATGCATGTTTATCTGTGTGATATCACGTCATTACACTCGTCTGTGAATGTAAGCTTCACATACACCACACATTTAGTTATTGTGTGACATTATTATTGTGTATGTTATTGCCTGTCCCATTGACAGTGTATTTGTGATTTATTGCATATCATCATTACCCGAGTATCCAGTTGGAACTCTTGTGATCCCTTTGCATACCGGCAGTTAGGTTGCCGTGTTAATGATTGGCTGTCAACTGTGTTAAGTTAGGTGTTTCGCCACGAGTGGATCCGAGTCGTTTAGCCAGACGTCAAGTGTCTCGCTAATGCAATCATAGCCTTTCTGACACCAATCTAAAGTAAATCAAGTACCCTTTGTATTAGTGGTTAAGTTAGTAAATAAACTACTGTTAAGCTTTATGCGGTATTTCCGTTAAACCACTTCTGAATACTGCCAACAAATTACTCAAGCCTTCAGCTCTAGGTGTCTTCAATACCGAGTTGCCTATATTCACTAAACTATAAATGTGATGAGGACCCTAGGAGTCCCTTAAAGTGTTAAATCATTGAGAAGATTCCAACGATCAACGTGGAGCAGGACCAGGTAAGACTAGTCTGAGAAGAGACCCTCAAGGACTCTAACTCGACCTTGCTCCCAGACCCTGTACGGTTGCTCTCGTATTTTCTCTGCCAATTCCGACAGTTTCGTGAAGCGTCTGCCACATGTACATTGGCGACGTACGCATTGCAGTCGGGAAAGCAAAAGAGAAAACCCCCACAAAGGTACTTTGGGGGTTAACAGAGAACATAGAAATTAAGTTGAATTTACAGTCTTGTAAAGCCACTAGCATGCATAGTGTTTCGGGCATGTCTTTAAACTAACAGATAATTTTTAGATAATTAACAGTAAAATTGACAAAAACAATTTACAGGTACTTTACAGCCTTACTTTACAGGTATAGGATAATTTTAAGTAGAATAATTACAGGAAAATTGACAAAAAAGGATTACAGGTACATTGCAAGATATTTTGACACAAAGGCAAATTAGAATAATACACGATAATAAAAATACACAATAATGAGCAATAATTACTAGGTACATTAGGATAACATTTTAGGGTTATACATTGGTTCACTGAAGCACAATATGAGGATCATTACAACGAATAATACAGTAAAATATGCACTCAATATAACAGCCATGATATCAGATGCTATCTAAGATTACAATGGTAAAGTAATATGGCTTAGGTACAAATATTGGGGGATTGGGTAGCACTTGATACAGTGCAAAGATAAAGCACTAGGTAGAAAACTATGATGATGAAATTAGGTACTTTTTTATTTTTGAATAGGGTAAAAGTTGGACAGCTTTTCAATTCATTAGTGACTGAGTTCCATAGACTAGGTCCCTTTATTTGCATAGAGTGTTTACACAGATTATGTTTGACTCTGGGGATATCAAAGAGATATTTATGTCTGGTGTGGTGAGTATGTGTTCTATTACATCTGTCCAGGAAGAGTTTCAGAACAGGGTTTGCACTTAAAAATAAGGGGTTTTATAAATGTAATTGACACAAGAGAATGTATGGAGGTAATTTATGTTTAGCATGTTTAGGGATTTAAACAGGGGAGCTGTGTGTTGTCTGAAAGCAGAGTTTGTTATTGTCCTGATAGCAGTTTTTGCTGGCTGATGATGGGCTTGAGTTAGTTTGCAGAGGCTGAACCCCAAGCACAGATACCATAAATAAGATAGGGATAGATAAGTGCACAATAGAGTGAGAGGAGAGCAGAGTAGGGTACATAATATCTGATATTAGAGAGTATACCAACTGTTTTAGAAACCTTTTTAGTTGTGTATTGTATGTTGGTGCTGAAGTTGAGCCTCTTGTCTAAGTATAGGCCAAGGAACTTTCCGTTATTTTGATTGCTAATGTTTACATTATCTATCTGAAGTTGAATTGCATTTGTTGATTTGCTTCCAAATAAGATGTAGTAGATCTTTTCTATGTTTAGTGTTAGTTTCTTGGATGACATCCACAAGTGGACTTTTTTAAATTCATTGTTTACAACATTATTTAACATGAGTGGGTTGGGGTCAGAGTAGTATCATCAGCAAACAATATAGGTTTAAGCATGTAAGAGACATTAGGCAGATCATTGATGTATATAAGAAACAGGAGGGTCCTAGCATGCTGCCTTGTGGCACCCCTACTATTAGTGGTAGCTTAGGAGAGGTTATATCATTGATGGATACATATTGGTGTCTGTCACTGAAATAGGATCGGATATAGTTCAGAGCAAGGCCACGGATTCCATAGTGGTGGAGTTTAAGTAAAAGGTAGTTATGGTTAACATTATCAAAAGCCTTTCTCAGGTCAATGAAGAGTCCAATCGGAAACTCACTTTTGTCAAGGGCTGAGCAGATTAAGTCAAGCAGACTAACAATTGCATCATTGGTACTATTTTTGGGAGCGGAAGCCAAACTGGCAGGTACTTAGTATATTGAATTTTACGAGATAGGAGTAGAGCTGTTTGTAAATAATTTTTTCAGGTATTTTTGATAATATAGATAGATTTGATATGAGTCTGTAATTATTTGTCTGCCGTGTTACCTTCTTTATGAACTGGCGTTACTCCTGCTTTTTTAAGGATATCAGGAAAGGTATGACACTAGAGATTTATAAAACAGCAAAGCTATGGGTGGTGCAAGGGCATGGGAGGCTCTCTTGTATACCATCGATGGTATTTCACCAATGTTCCCAGTTTTGGTTTTTAGTGAGTGAATGATGGACACAACATCTGTAGGACTGATTGGTGAGAGGAGAAGAGAGTTTGGATAGCTGTCTGAAAGATATGTGGTAACATGTGTCTAGGTCTGTGGGATTTTTCGGGCAAGATTAGCACCAACCTATGAAAAGAAGCTATTAAATTCATTTGCCATTTCTAAATCAGTTGACGATATAGCCATCCTTTGAGAGTGTTATCTGGTTGTGGGAGTGTTGTTTAGTTCCTAGGATATTAGAGATGATTTTCCATGTGCTTTTCATGTTGGCATGGACAGTTGGCATGGGACTATACTTGTGTATCCACCCTGGCAACCACATACAACAACCTCTCTGCTGGCACAGCAGGAGCCGCGGCGACACGCAGAGAAAGAGACAAGTCAGCCAAGTACAGGCAATTAGATCATCGGTACAACTTCGTTCCAATAGGGTCTGAGACCCTAGGCCCATGGGGAGAGAGTGCAAGAAGGTTTCTTAAGGATCTTGGTTCCAAGCTCATTGACACCACAAGAGACCCTAGAGCAGCAAGTTTTCTCTTTCAGCGCCTCAGTGTCGCGATCCAGAGGGGGAATGCTCGCTGCATCCTCGGTTCCTGCCTGGCGTCGGAGGAGTTCGAGGAAATCTACAGCCTCTAGGAAGCGAACTTTTCTTTTGTGTCCTCTTAATGTTAATTTTTTGTATAAAATCAGATATGTAACTGTATAGCCTTGCATAATAAAGTGTACACCATAAAAAAAGGTGGTGGTAGGAGAAGCGAACACTCTTACGTATTCAGAGTTAAATGGCAAGTTTTTCCCTAAATGCTCTGTGTTCCCTTCTCTGAGGCTGTGGGTCCCTATAATTGCACCAGGGGTGGTACCCCCCTTTATATATATATATATATATATATATATATATATATATATATATATATATATATATATATATATATATATATATATATATATATATATATATATATACTAGTGTATACTGGCAGCAGGTTTTCTTTTAAACATGTATCATTGAATATGACATTTTTTTATGTTTACTCCTAACCAAAACATAAACCTGATAATATTCTACAAAACCAAGAAGACTTCCGAACTCCTTATCAAAAACAGCCCGAAGGCGACGGAGAACCCTCTACAGCAGTCAAGTGTTGTATACATGTACACTTGCCCCCACGAAGGATGTAACCTTCAATCTAAGTACATAGGTATGACGTCGACCAAGCTGACGAGGAGTTTGAGATGCCATCTTCAATCCGGTACCCCCAGGAATCACATGAGACAAGCCCATGACATCACCCTAACAAGAGAAATGTTGAACAAAAATACCTGTATAATAGACAAAACCCAAGATGCAAGAAGATTACAAATTCTTGAAGCAATTCACATAAAAATAGAACAACCTGCCATGAACACCCAAATCACGGAACTATTTATTCTACCCACCATGAGAGTAAGGACAATACCAGAACATAACGATGCCAACACAGAAGACACTGTTCAACATAACAAGCCAAATACACTTGATTAATCTTTGTATGTAGATATAGGCTGCCTCATATGGGCCAATAGGACTTCCGCAGTTACCTCTATTCTTGTGTTCTTATGTTTCACCCCCCCCTTTATCCCTTATGTATCCCCCCATGTTTTCACCTTTATTGTTTTATCACCTGACCCAGTGCGGGTATAAAATCAACCAGTCCTGAAAAATCTTGAAAAAAAAATGGTCAAGCGGATTAAGGCGTCCCTGTAGATACCAGTTGCGTTGCTCCTGGGAGTATGGATTCGAGTCACTTCTGGGGTGTGAGTTTTCAGTCGCATATAGTCCTGGGGACCATTCAGGCTTGTTCACATTTGTGTTCCTCACGTGTGCCCCAAAGAATGAGGTGATTTGATAAAATGCTATGCCCAAGATTACCATCCAAGTGCCGGCGGGGAAGTGGTTCAAATAGCTTCGGCTATCACTTCCTTTTGTTCGGTCATGATGGTCAAGTGGATTAAGGCGTCCTGTAGATACCAGTTGCGTTGCTCCTGGGAGTATGGGTTCGAGTCACTTCTGGGGTGTAAGTTTTCAGTCGCATATAGTCCTGGGGACCATTCAGGCTTGTTCGCATTTGTGTTTCTCACATGTGCCCCAAAGAATGAGGTGATTTGATAAAATGCTATGCCCAAGATTACCATCCGAGTGCCGGCGGGGAAGTGGTTCAAATAGCTTCGACTATCATTTCCTTTTGTCCGGTCGTGATGGTCAAGCGGATTAAGGCGTCCCTGTAGATACCAGTTGTGTTGTTGGAAATTTCCAACACTAATACAATACTATTGTATTATAATAAATCAGTATTATTATATACTAACTACAGTAGTCACTAAAACTTACTAATAGTAACGTTCGCATAAACTAACCATTATATCTACATATGGATGCTGGAATTCTTACGAAACCAAGCACCAGTATTGCGTCAGATTATATCTAGTTAAACACATTTATTGCCAGTGTGCTAGAGAATTGAATGTGATTCTCTAAAATCATCAGTATTCCGTGTGATAATTATTTACGGATAACATAACTCCCAAATAATTCTAAATCGAGATTTTTTAGTTACAATTGTTATCAAGTAATAGTTTTTCTGTCACACGTGAATGCCATGGAGAAAAGTATAATCTTCTCCATTTCTTGTTTACCACCATAAGACGAGAAAGCAATAATATTTAAATCCCTAGAATCACAACCCAATCTTTATTAAAGTATTTCAACCACAATTGCACGAAATAGTATTATTCGTGATAAATAATTTCTGTGGTGAATGCGGTACGCGGGTTGAGGGAGAAGGAGACGCCATTGTGTGTGTGGCGGTAGCTCGTGTTGCGGAGTGAGCAGCGATCATACGTACTTGGACAGGAAAGTCGTGGCGTCAAAGTCTGAGACACGTGACGTTGGGATTATCAGCAAGAATTACACAGATACTCAGCTTAGAACGAATAATTATTCTTCCACGTGATCCACAGTGCTCGGTCAAATAATAACGTGTCGATAATCAAGCCAAACTCTCAACCACGTGTAACATATTGTGGAAGTTTGAGGCTGAGACGTGATACAGGCAGACTTCAGCATACACTGCACTCACGATTAGTATATAGTTCTTTCTTGATGCTTCATTAGAGATTGTATATTTCGTGGGCAGTCTGTCGTTACATTGCAAGACGACAAAAAATCCAACGTTAGTACCGCATTAATCTTTATTTTCTATTTCATAAATATTGAGATTTAAGTAGCCTAGTTCAATGCTACGTAATATCCTTTAAATTACAGCTCGTATGTGAGGAGTCAACGAGCTGTTAACTACATTCGTGTTATTCACCTCTAAGGGCTTCTGTGTGGAGATCTTGAGATCACGAGGACGAAGCACGAACGATGTCATAGAAATCGTCTTAAAGCTAAGACTTTTTGTACACATTTAATTGTTCCAATTTATTATACATATCCATAATATTATCATATTGAGTACTTGCCATGTGAACTGGAGATGGATGTGTTTACTTAGATGATTGCTTTTTAATTCTAACAATCATTAATCTTTTCTATTTGAAGTTACCTATTGATTCTATAATAATTTGGTCACAATGTTCTTTATTCCACAATGAACTGGTGCACGAACCACACTAGTTCCTAGACGTATATGAAGTTCTAGCAATACCCCCCCCCCCCCAATGTAGGTGTTTGAGGCTCTGACTTTAGTTAATTAACCATACAGTTCATTATTTATTTAAGTGATTATTCTTTCTAATATTTGTCCATAGACACTGGTTCTTCCTTGTGTTTCTAATGATCACTTTTTATCAGTTTCCCTCTTTTCTCAAAAGTGGGTGGTCCTTTGTTATTGAATTAAATAATTAAATAAATTGAGTCAAGCCCCAGATATCTCACATTATGGTCCTTCGAACCGGATAAATATAAATATACTAATTAGTAATAACTAACCACCTTAATTAATTATGTCTACCGGCAGCGTAACACATAGGTTAGCCTAATTCACACCAATTCATTGCTACTTATACCTCATGTATAAGGTAGCACTCGTGGGATACAGTCAATTACCCACAACACTTAGACCTATACCTCATACTGAAGTAAGAATCTTTAGGTCACCAGGAGCAACAGCTCATAACTTTTATAACAATTCCACACTAACACCTGCGTTAGAGTGGCCTCACCATCTAACCATTATTTATTTAGGTGGTAATGACATCCATCGTACTTGTCATCCAGCTGAGGTAATTAATCACCTTAAAACCATAATTTCTTCATTCAAACTCATCAGCAATTCGGTAGTATTCACATTAGTGGAACCTCGCCAACTGAGTAATAATAATCGTTGGGGAGTAACCCCATAATATTACCAAAGAGCTGCCAAATATATAAACTTTAGGCTGAAAAAACGAGTACGATTGGATGCCACTTATATTCAATTTACAGTCAGACCATACAGGTAAAACCTGGCAAGAGATGGTGTACACCTGTCAGGTGAGTCTAGGTCACATGTAGTTGACAAATTGATCAACACAATCAATTACCACAAACGGCTGTGGCTAGCAAGCCAATATTAATTGTGCATAATTGTTTTTCACTTGTGTGTGCAAGTGCACATTTATAAACTATAAAATCCAAAAAACCCAAAAATACAGCACAACTATATTCACATTACTGCACCACAATATAATCTTTGCCAACCTTTATTAGGTAGAAATTTAGGCTGTGATTGTGCTGAATTTGGCACAAACGCAAACTAAATAAATTTGTAGTTTCTTAGGTAGAACTTCTCACGACTAGGCTTGAGCTAGCTAGTTAGTAGTACATATATTATTCATTCTTGTGCTGACCCTATCAAGGGTGGGATTAAACCTTAGGATAACTCTGATTGGAGTATATCCCTATTACTTATTCTTGTACTCATTATTTGTGTGTATATATTTTGAGTGCTGCTGAATGATCACCATTACATCTAATGGTGATAAAGATGAGCTAGCCGGACGAAAGTAAATAATAAATAAATAAATAAATAATAATAAATAATAATAAATAATAATAAATAAATAATAATAATAATAAATAATAATAAATAAATAATAATAAATAGTAAATAATAAATATAATAAATAAATAAATAAATGTTTATTTAGGTAAGGTACATACATAAAGAGATTTTACAAAGTTTGTTGGGTTAATAGATAGAGCTAGTACATACAATGCCTAAAGCCACTATTACGCAAAGCGTTTCGGGCAGGAAAAACATTAATGACTAAAGCTTAAAACTAATGGGTAAAAAGAATAAAATGTGTGGAGAACAAATAAAAATAGAGGTAAAAGAGGGGGGAACATGGTTGAAAAAGCAGCACAAATACAATTACAAATTATTACAGAAAATTACATTCAAACAGCGTTATTTAAAAAAACAAAAAAAAAACAAAAAAAAACATACATGGGTTGACAACAGAGGGGTAAGGTAGGTTACAGGGAATTTATTAGGTAGTGCTTCGTTTTTATCTTAAACTGGTTGAGAGAGGTACTGTCTTTAACATGGTTGGGAAGATCATTCCACATTCTGGGTCCCTTGATTCAAGTGAAGTTCGAGCACTGCTCAAAATAATTAGTTATTTCTTGTTAGGTAGGTAAATTAACCTCTGAACGAGGTAGTGTAGTCTATTCAAATATATTAGGCTAATATTATTGATATTGAACTCCATTGAATGAGTCAATATCCCAGTTACCTCAGTAACAACTATTTACTGTCATACCCGCCTTTACCCACCAAGATGGAAACGGCTGAAAAAATTAAAAGGGCCCTTATCGGTCTGAAAGGTCATTTGACCCAACAGATTACTAAATGTCAAAATCTGTCACAACAGTCACCTGTTGACTACCTTGAATTAGAAGATTTACTTCAAGTAGCTGAAAACAAATTCGCCCATATTAAGCAACATATGAATCTGTATTTGTCAGAACTTTACTAAACTTCTATGAGTAATAGTGAACTTGAGGATGTTGTAAATGACTTAGCCCAGTATGAAGATGATATACTGGTTAAACTTCAACCCTTTAAAAAGCAAATTGCTAAAAACAAATTAACAATAACTTCTACTGTACATACAGATCCTGATGTCAAATTACCTCAAATCAACATACCCACATTCTCTGGTAACGAGAATGAAAGTTGGGATGATTTCTGGAGTAAATTCGTGGATGCAGTAGACTCTAAAGTCAACATTCCTCAAACAACCAAATTCACTTATTTACAAGGCCTGTTACGAAATGAAGCCTTGAAAGTAATCTCTAATATAACACTGACCAGTGATGGTTACACCCTAGCTGTTCAATTACTCAAAACCAACTACGATAACAAGGAGAGAACTATTACTGTCTTAGTTCAAAAATTGCTAGATTTACCATCTGCTAATAATTCTACCGATTCTCTCCAAACTTTCAGGCTAGAGTTAAAATCTTTACTCAAGGCCTTAAGCCTTAAAGTCCAAATTCAGACAGCTGAATGGATGACCAAAGTAGTTGTAAGGCGAAAATTGCCAAGAGAAACTTTAGATAAATTGTGTACTATGTACAATTAAACCTTTCTGGCCTTGAAAGAAATTACAGAAGGTCTACATACCTTAGTCGAAAGGCAAAGAGCCAACCAAGATGGGAAAGGTGTTTCAAACTTCTCTACTAACTCCCATCGTAACTCAGCTCATATTGACACTTCAGTCAAACCCAAACCGACTTTAAATAAGTCTAATAAATTTAAACCTAGGACTGCTCCATCCACTGGAAAAGGGAGTGGTAATGTAGGTACTTATTCAGTATCTCCCTCTGATGTAACAAATGATTTGTCTACTAAAGGGACAAAGTCAACCAGAGAGAGAAGGTGTCTGTTCTGTAGTCAAGAACATGCCACCTACCAATGCACTGTTTATCCTAACTTTAATACCAGGATTAAACGGTTACAAGAAATACACAGGTGCACCAAGTGCATGGGCTCTCATGATCCCAGTAAATGTGTAGTGCAACTACGTTCATGCAGTAGATGCAACACAGGTATACATCATTATGCCTTATGTAGAAAAACTTCTACCCAATCCATGACAACTGGGGAGAATCCTACGAATTCTACCACAGTACAATATTGCAAGGTACATCAAGAAATAAATGTACTTGCTACTGAGTCAGGCAATAATACCACTCTGCCTACAGCTCAACTCAAATTAATTAACAGGAAATCTAGAGTTAACACTAGAGGTCTTTTTGATCAAGGATCACAGAAAACCTTCATCACACAACAATTAGTCGAGCAGTTAAATTTAAAACCTGCCGAAAGTGTGAGATTGAATATTTCTGGTTTCTTGACTAATAGTGGACCTCGTGAATACCAAGTAGTTAGGGTATTAATGAGACTTGGATCTTCCACTAGTCCAATACAAGCGATAGTAGTAGACAAACTTCCTACAGACCTGCAGGTCACAGGATTAGCTCGCACTGCGAAATATCTTAAACGAAACCGCATGAGGCTATCAGATTACAAAATAAATTCTGACTGCCTCACTGAAGTTGGAATACTTATAGGCGCTGACCATTATTATAAATTTATAACGGGATGCACCAGACAACATGGAATGAATTTGTTGTCATCTGCTGGAGGCAAGTTGCTTACTGGACCGGTGCTTTTCCAACAAAATCCAGCGTTAACCAACCAACAATCTAACAATACAATTGTGGCGTGACTAGGCTTGGAACAGACCCCTACATTTCAGAGAAATATCTGAAGATAATGAGTCTGATCCACCTGTACATCGTCTGTGGGATTTAGACACTTTAGGTATTGTCCCTGAACAACCAAGCCCTGATGATATGTGGACTTACCAGCAATATCTGGATACAGTTGTCTATAAAGATAAACAATACTGGGTGAGACTACCATGGAAGTTGAATCATCCGCAACTTCCAGTTAATTATTTCATGGCCGCCTCACAATTACAATCTCAATTAATACGGCTGAAGAAGCAGCCAGACAAACTGAACATGTATCATCAACTAATCCAACAACAACTCAACAGTAAATTTATCGAAGTTGTTGATAATGATGACCGAAAAATAGGTCACTATTTACCCCATCACGCTGTGGTGAAAGATTCATTGACAACACCAATACGTATTGTCTTCAACTGTAGTGCTAAAGTGAAGCCAAACAGCGTGTCTTTGAATGAATGTCTCCAAACGGGACCTAGCCTAACACAAAGGCTACATGATGTGCTATTACGATACCGTACTGGTATTTTTGCTTATACTGCTGATATCAGTAAAGCTTTCCTTAGAGTAGGTTTACAAGAAGAGGATCGTAATTACACCAAGTTTCTCTGGATTAAGGACCCACTGGATCCTAACAGTGATATCATAACTTATCGTTTTGCCTCAGTGCTATTCGGAGCGACTTCCTCCCCGTTTCTACTTCAAACAACATTAGATACACATTTGAGGAAGTCAAATAGCCCTTATAAGGCAGAAATCAGTGACAACTTGTATGTCGATAATTTCCAGGGAACTACAAATGATCAATCCAATTTGGTAGAAATCTACCATGAGGCTAACCGTGAGTTATTAGGAGCCAATATGCCACTACAATCATGGGCCTCAAATAATAAACCATTAAACCAGATAATCGAGAAAGAGTTTCCAGGTTATCAGCTGCCTAATCAATTAAAAGTTCTGGGTGTGGAATGGAACACAAGTACTGACGAGATGAATGTCAAGTCAGTACAAACCGATAATTCATCCCTTACCATGAGAAAATTACTCTCGTATGTCAGTCAACTATTTGACCCTTTAGGCTTACTTAGTCCTATATTAATAAGGGGTAAACTCCTAATGCAGGAATGCTGGCAGAAACATATGGGATGGGATGATCCGTTGCCAATTGAGTTGCAAGATAAATGGCAGATACAACGGATTTCAATCAGTTAGGTGTTTTGAAATTTCCTCGTAATGCTTCAGGACAAAATTTGCTTACAAATTTGCACGTTTTTTGCGATGCCTCTGGCAAAGCGTATGGCGCTGTAGCCTACTTAGTCAATAGTGCACAATCAATTTTGCTCACATCTAAAGCAAGAGTTGCTCCCATTAAGAAGAGATCTTTACCTCAAATGGAGTTAACTGCATTGCTGGTGGGGGTAAGATTGGGTCATTGCCTGACCAAGACACTCAATAATATCCACTTTGGTGAAATCGTCATGTGGTCAGACAATGAGGCAGTCTTACAATGGGTAAGAAACAACAACAATAAAACTCCCTACGTTAGTAATCGTGTTAGGGAAATTCATGAATTATCTGCTGGATATAAATTCAGACATGTTCCCACTAAGGACAATCCTGCAGATTACTTATCTCGAGGATTAACATTAAAACAACTCATCAAGTCTTCGATGTGGTTTAATGGACCTTCATGGCTTGTTAGTGGTCAGTGGCCCAAACAAAAGCCACAAGTCATAGTGACCAATATCACTACTCCCATGAAAGAACCAGAACCTCATCGAATCTTAGCTATTAATCCTCACAATTATTCTAACTTGAGTAAGTTATTAAGAGTGACAGCACATGTGTTTGACTTTCTTGCTAAGATAGGAATCAGACATAAGTTTCCCAATCCTATCCTCTACTGGATCAAACGTGCACAGCAAGAGACATATGGAAGTGAATATGAAAATCTTCCAGATAAATTAACCAAGTCTCTAGGTATCTGGTATGATACCAACACTTATAATATATTAAGGTGTGGAGGACGTTTGCTTCATGCAAAAATTGATTTGGATACAAAGAATCCGATCCTTCTACCACGTTACCACATTATTACCAAACTTCTAGTTTTACATCACCATCAATATGGTACTTTGCATAGTGGAGTGTTAGATACTCTCACCGACCTTAGACAGAAATATTGGCTTCCTCAAGGTCGTCAAACAGTCAAATCAATTATTAAGTTCTGTGTGATCTGCAAAAGATACGACGCTCGAGTGTGTCCTTACCCAGGACCACCACCACTCCTTGAAGAAAGAGTAGTTCATCTTCGTCCCTTTGAGACCACTGGTGTCGATTACACAGGAGCCTTGCTTCTCACTGGCAATCCAGATAAGATACTAGTGAAAGGTTATATTTGCCTCTTCACGTGTGCTACCACACGAGGCGTACATCTAGAAGTGACTTTGGACATGAGTGCTGAAGCCTTCATCCAAGCTTTTCGTAGATTTGCAGCTCGCAGATCCTGTCCCAAATTAATGATATCGGACAATGGTTCAAATTTTGTAGCAGGAGAAGCCTGTCTACGAGAGGTATGGAATCATCCAGAAGTGCAGTCAGTCCTACAGAAACGACAATGCCACTGGAAATTTATTGCTCCCAGAGCCCCCTGGCAAGGTGGGTTCTAAGAACGTATGATAGGAACTGTCAAGAAGTGTTTAGGGAAGACCTTACATCGACAGAAAATTAGTTACTCCGAACTCCAAACACTCGTCGTGGAAATCGAGGCGCGAGTCAACAATCGCCCATTAACATACCTATCAGATGATTTCTCACAGAGAGAACCTCTCAGTCCCTCACGCTTAATACATGGAGGCCTGTTGAGCC
Source organism: Procambarus clarkii (assembly GCF_040958095.1). NCBI lineage: Eukaryota > Metazoa > Arthropoda > Malacostraca > Decapoda > Cambaridae > Procambarus > Procambarus clarkii. The sequence goes on along the minus strand of NC_091202.1, from coordinate 10,146,197 downwards.
CTCTAATACCTTTGGCAGAAGAGGACTCCGTCGATCCTTCACATGTAACCAGGAGTGACTTAGTAGAAAGTTACCAACATCTCTCAAGAGTAATTGAAAGGTGGAATGAGGTATGGACTCGAGAGTACCTCACAGCTCTACGAGAGTACCACTACGGAGCTTCGAGCCCCTATAATAACGTACAACTTAAACCAGGAGACCTAGTGATGACAGTGATGGACCAAGGTCAGAGTGGCCCATAGGCAAAATTGTTGCTATCCACCCAGATCACCAAGGCATCCTGAGAGTAGTAAAGGTTTTGTGCCGAGGCAACACTACCCTAAAAACCTTAGAGAAGTTGGTACCGCTCGAATTAGCAGAACGAGAGTGTTTTTCAGAACCAGCTTCACCAACAGTTTCCGAGGACAACAATTCTGATCCACCGAGCAACCGCCCCACTAGAGCTGCTGCTCAACAATGCAAACGGAAACTACAAGCCTATTATAGCTCTGACCACGAGCAAATAATTTCCCATACAATTTAAGTAATCATGATGATACTGTGTTGTGATGTCAAGTAACAAATCGTTACAAGTCACAATGACCCAGAACATTCTCATCACAGTGGATTCTCAATTACTTTAAATTGTATGATTTAATTCTTAATTTGTTGTATAGGTTATTAATAATAGCATTATTTCGTCTAGAGTATCTGAGAGTTTACAAGACTTTAAGACTTAGTAACATAAACATTACATGTCATAGCGACACCAGTCCCAGAGTTTATTGTAGGCTTTATTAGTCATTAACTTTAGATTATTCACAATAACATGTTCTATTCAACATGAATTTCTTTGCAAGACTTAAGTTTCTTGTATGTCCTTGACAATTACGGGACATCCGTTATGTGTGTACTAACATACTAACATATTAACATTAATACTAACTTCGGGATAGGTATGTCAGAACTCAACATTGCACTGCGACCCGAGAAATCTCCCCCCGGAGTTATGTTGGAAATTTCCAACACTAATACAATACTATTGTATTATAATAAATCAGTATTATTATATACTAACTACAGTAGTCACTAGAACTTACTAACAGTAATGTTCACATAAACTAACCATTATATCTACATGCCCGAAACGCTTTGCATAATAGTGGCTTTAGGCATTGTATGTACTAGCTCTATCTATAAGTCCACCAATCTTTGTAAAAAATTTCATGTATGTATGTACCTTACCTAAATAAACATTTATTTATTTATTTATTTACATATGGATGCTGGAATTCTTACGAAACCAAGCACCAGTATTGCGTCAGATTATATCTAGTTAAACACATTTATTGCCAGTGTGCTAGAGAATTGAATGTGATTCTCTAAAATCATCAGTATTCCGTGTGATAATTATTTACAGATAACATAACTCCCAAATAATTCTAAATCGAGATTTTTTAGTTACAATTGTTATCAAGTAATAGTTTTTCTGTCATGCGTGAATGCCATGGAGAAAACTATAATCTTCTCCATTTCTCGTTTACCACCATAAGACGAGAAAGCAATAATATTTAAATCCCTAGAATCACAACCCAATCTTTATTAAAGTATTTCAACCACAATTGCGCAAAATAGCATTATTCGTGATAAATAATTTCTGTGGTGAATGCGGTACGCGGGTTGAGGGAGAAGGAGAAGCCATTGTGTGTGTGGCGGTAGCTCGTGTTGTGTAGTGAGCAGCGAGCATATGTACTTGGACAGGAAAGTCGTGGCGTCAGAGTCTGAGACACGTGACGTTGGGATTATCAGCAAGAATTACACTGATACTCAGCTTAGAACGAATAATTATTCTTCCACGTGATCCACAGCGCTCGGTCAAATAATAACGCGTCGATAATCAAGCCAAACTCTCAACCACGTGTACCATATTGTGGAAGTTTGAGGCTGAGACGCGATACCGGCAGACTTCAGCATACACTGCACTCTTGATAAGTATATAGTTCTTTCTTGATGCATCATTAGAGACTGTATATTTCGTGGGCAGTCTGTCGTTACATAGCAAGACGACAAAAAATCCAACGTTAGTACTGCATTAATCTTTATTTTCTATTTCATAAATATTGAGATTTAGGTAGCCTAGTTCAATGCTACGTAATATCCTTTAAATTACAGCTCGTATGTGAGGAGTCAACGAGCCGTTAACTACATTCGTGTTATTCACCTCTAAGGGCTTCTGTGTGGAGATCTTGAGATCACGAGGACGAAGCACGAACGATGTCATAGAAATCGTCTTAAAGCTAAGACTTTTTGTACACATTTAATTGTTCCAATTTATTATACATATCCATAATATTATCATATTGAGTACTTGCCATGTGAACTGGAGATGGATGTGTTTACTTAGATGATTGCTTTTTAATTCTAACAATCATTAATCTTTTCTATTTGAAGTTACCTATTGATTCTATAATAATTTGGTCACAATGTTCTTTATTCCACAATGAACTGGTGCACAAACCACACTAGTTCCTAGACGTATATGAAGTTCTAGCAATACCCCCCCAAATGAGGTGTTTTTTGTTTAACCATACAGTTCATTATTTATTTAAGTGATTATTCTTTCTAATATTTGTCCATAGACACTGGTTCTTCCTTGTGTTTCTAATGATCACTTTTTATCAGTTTCCCTCTTTTCTCAAAAGTGGGTGGTCCTTCATTATTAAATTAAATAATTAAATAAATTGAGTCAAGCCCCAGATATCCCACATGCGTTGCTCCTGGGAGTATGGGTTCGAGACACTTTTGGGGTGTGAGTTTTCAGTCGCATATAGTCCTGGGGACCATTCAGGCTTGTTCACATTTGTGTTCCTCACGTGTGCCCAAAGAATGAGATGATTTGACAAAATGCTATGCCCAAGATTACCATCTGAGTGCCGGCGGGGAAGTGGTTCAAATAGCTTCGGTTTTCACTTCCCTTTGTCTGGTTGTGATGGTCAAGCGGATTAAGGCATCCCTGTAGATACCAGTTGCATTGCTCCTGGGAGTATGGGTTCGAGTCACTTCTGGGGTGTGAGTTTTCAGTCGCATATAGTCCTGGGGACCATTCAGGCTTGTTCGCATTTGTGTTTCTCACGTGTGCCCCAAAGAATGAGGTGATTTGACAAAATGCTATGCCCAAGATTACCATGTGAGTGCCGGCAGGGAAGTGGTTCAAATAGCTTTGGTTTTCACTTCCCTTTGTCTGGTCGTGATGGTCAAGTGGATTAAGGCGTCCCTGTAGATACCAGTTGCGTTGCTCCTGGGAGTATGGGTTCGAGTCACTTCTGGGGTGTGAGTTTTCAGTTGCATATAGTCCTGGGGACCATTCAGGCTTGTTCGCGTTTTGCCTGAATACCACTAGGACCTGGTTGTGGTTCAGTGCTTGTTTGTCTCACTACAAATTTGTCAAGAGACATTTGTTTTTCTCTTCGTTTTAACATTTGTCTGTAATGATGCATCAAGTTAGCACCCATAATGTCCTTCTTCTTACCCAGCATGGTGGATATCGTTGACTGAGATTTGTTGTACTGCCTAGTCAGTCCAACAACCCACACACCATCTTCATATTTATGAATGATCTCTTGTTTCTGCTCTATGGTCATTCTTACATGGGATCTCATATGTTGAGCCTTACCACTGACTTTCCTGGGACTCATGGTGTGATATATAATAATTACTTAAATGTTCAAAAGGCAAAAAATCCCCACAAACACGGAATTTCTTATAGGCGCAATCGTCACTAAGCGGGCAGCTGTAGTAAACTGAGGCAGATCAGACCGCATGACCGGGAACCCTGCGTCGACCCGAACGTGTACCAACAAATATCAGAAATCGACAACACCATCAGATGTCGAGTCGCATTTTTCGATGAAATTTCCATCGTAACTCAAAATTATCGTAAGTAGGGGCAATCGTAAGTCGAGGTGCCACTATATATATATATATATATATATATATATATATATATATATATATATATATATATATATATATATATATATAAATATATATATATATATACATATATATATATATATATATATATATATATATATATATATATATATATATATATATAAATATATATATATATATACATATATATATATATATATATATATATATATATATATATATATATATATATATATATATATATTGTTGGGGTTTCCACCTCTCTATTATTCTCTACCCTTACTCTGGGGTGAGCAATAGTTATGCTCAAGGTAACTCACCGTAGCCCTGCGGGTCTTCCCTCGATCCTCACGGCGCCACTGCACGCCAGGAGAGTCTCCCAGTCAATCTTAACGGCCTCTAATTAAGAAAGAGTGAGAACACGACTCGTGCATATCGACTGTCGTGTGCCCTCCCCAACAATAGGGCTCTACGGTTATTCACAAGATCGCCAACTGGTGTTTAAGGTGGCCAGTAACACCATCAGTGGACTGGTGTATTCAGTGGTAGCCTTGGCAAGGTCACACTCAAAGATCAGGAATCAGGCAGGTACTTATTGTTATCACTCTATGCTTACAGGTATAGTATAGCCACAAGATCAATGGAGGGGATGATAAAAAAACACTAAGATAGTTTTGTATTTTACTTAAAATGTATGAAAGATGTCACAAAGCCAAACAACAACAAATAAATCAGCAAATCCTGACGCGGCCGGAAGTTCCCACGAATAGTCCGCGATCATTAGGTGGCAACACCTCCCCCTCCTCATCAAGTGTCAAGAACAGCTGATCGCAATGGACTCTCCACGCGAAATTTGCTTGTTTGCTAGATTCACGCGCGCGGTTTCTTTAAATTCTCCAATATTACTAGAAACTCGCACACTCGATATTGGCTAAACAAACCGTATTACTCAGTTACACTGTACTCAGGCTCAAACCGTCTTTTCTACAATCAATGCTATAGTGATTCACTGTAATGATCTTACACTGTTATTTATCCAACAATATATTATGAAATATTAACACGGGAGTTTTCAGTACTTTCTCTCGTGGGCGATAACGCAATAATTCACTGTACTCGCAAATGATTATTCACTGAATGAACATAGACATATATATGGTATATAAATCAATCATCAATACATGGAAAATAAATAGTTTCTAGGCACATAGCCTAACCTCCGAATACTGGCATAATATTATATATAATTCACCACTATATGTTCATATCAAAATCTATAGAAAGATATACACAACACAGTAAATTTATCACTGGTTCCTGGTGCCTGTACACACCAATAATCAACATGAATATTACAAGTACTCTTGATAGTACTGTCTAGCACACTGGTGCTTTACCGTGACATGGGTGAGACTTGCTCACGACATATAAAATCTTCGGGCTAGATAATATAGCCAAATAATATAGCTAACTAAAGGGGAATGGGGAGGGAACTAGAACCACCTACTTCACCCTATCCTCCGATGAGAGTCGAGATGTAGCTCCTGGTCCTCGTGTCGGGAACGCCCCCACACTACACGTCGTCGTGTCCTACCAGAGCCTCTCGTCGTCCCACCGTTTAGCGCGTCGTCTCCGTGCCTCCTCACTGCAGGTCCGTCCTCCTCCTTGACTTCTTGAAGGTTGGAGTCGGTCTCCTGGCCGTCGTCTTCTCCCAGCAACGGCTGTCGCCTACGTCTCAGCTACAGTCGTTCGGTTTCCCCAAATAGTCCTCTCTTCCTCAGCTACCCAGTGGCTCTGTCTGCCACTACGCTGTCACGAACTGGTGAATTGCCACAGACGTCACGTACGTCACTGCACGGCTTCACTGCTACTGGCACAGTACCTGACTGGAGCACTTGTTGCTCAAATAACCGTCAATTCCCTCTTCTGGTTCAACACATGAACTAGGGAAGACTTCTCAGAGCACTGGCGGACTTCAGATGACGCGTAAATCCACGGGAGCGAGGTACAACTGTCCTACTGACAAGACCATCCGTCGCACGTCCGACCTCTATGACGTGTCGTATCTGACTGCTGGCGCCAGCCCGGCGCGCTGGCCGGACCCCCTTCCTTCGTGACGTCACTTTCGCCACGGGAGGTTTTCATTGGCTCCCGGTGCCACATTGCTATCGGTGACCAATCCGGTGCCACTGACGTCACACGGTTTTGGCGGGAGATCAGAGAGGTAAGCGCCATCTTGGCTCCCTAAAGGGCCTAAACCACAGGCCAAAATATTACTATTTCACAAATTTCTCGGCTCTCCGAGAACACTTCACTCTCTCCCATATATCGAATTGTAGCCTGCAACGTAGAGAACGCTTGGGAAAAGTAGACATGACTCTTACTGCAGGCGTGGGAGAATTATAAGGGGGGGGGAACTCCGTCACAATATATATATATATATAAATATATATATATATATATATATATATATATATATATATATATATACATATATATATATATATATATATATATATATATATATATATATATATATATATATATATATATATATATATATATATATATATATATATATATATATATATATATATATTTACAGGCATACCTCAGTTTAAGAGTTTAATTGGTTCCTGGAGACGCCTCGTATTCCGAAGCTAATTTCCCCATAAGAAATAAAGGGAAATGAATTAATCCGTTCCTGACTACCCCAAAAACCCCACATCAAACAAAATTTTTATACCTAATTCATCTAAAAAAACCTACAAAACTATGTTCAAGTTATTACTTACCTTGCTGTTGAATGCTGTAGGCGTATGGAAGATGGTGAGGAGGGGGGAGGAGAAGAGGAGTTACTGTTTGGAAGGGGGAGTCCCCTTCCATTATCACATCAGGCAGTGAGGACCTTTCTGGTGTGCTCTCCCTGGGACGCTTTATCTGAGTGCCACTAGGTCCTGGTTGAGGCTCACTGCTCGATTTCCTCACCACAAATCTGTCCATGGAAGCTTGCTTTTCCCTTCTTCGCAAGCTCTCTCTAAGGTAAGGCATCACATTGTCATTGAAAAGATTAAGACAACGGCCTACTACAGCTTTCTCTGGGTGAATCTTTTCAACAATTGTTTGAATCTCTTCCCACATCTGACACACCTTCTTAATTACTGCAGAAGGGACATTTGCTGCTGCTGCTGCCACCTCCTCCTCCACTGCAGAATCATCCGCTGCTGCGTTGGCTTGCTGTTCCTGTTGAAGGGCTAGGAGTTCTTCGGTGGTCAGTTCTTCGTTGTGTTCTTCCACCAACTCCTCCACATCATCACCATCCAATTCCAAGCCCATTTGCTGGCCTAGACTAACAATTTCCTCAAAAATAGGCGCATCATTTATAGGCTCAAACCCCTCAAAGTCTAGTTCTCTCACACATTCAGGCCACAATTTTCTCCAGCCAGAGATCAGGGTTCTTTGAGTCACTTCTTGCCAGGCTTTGTCAACGAGTTTTAAAGCACTACAAATGTTAAAATGCTGTTTCCAGAACTCTTTGAGGGTGAGGTTTGTGGCTTCAGTCACTTCAAAACATTTCCGGAAAAGTGCCCTTTCATAAAGTTTCTTAAAATTCGCTATGATTTTCTGGTCCATTGGCTGAATTAGAGGAGTGGTGTTAGGAGGAAGGAATTTAACTGTGAGGAATTTTTTGTATCTGGGCAACAAATCATCTTCCAAGCCTGGAGGATGAGCAGGAGCATTGTCGAGGAGAAGCACGGCTTTGAGTGGCAAATGTTTCTCCTGCAGATATTTTTCTATGGCAGGGCACAGCACTTCATTCACCCACTCCGAAAAAATAAGCCTAGTCACCCATGCTTTTTTATTAGACTTCCACATCACAAACAAATGGGTTTTCTGCACTTTATACTGTTTGAAAACCCTTGGATTTTCAGAATGATACACTAGCAAGGGTTTAATTTTCAAATCGCCATTCGCATTTGAACACAGCACAAGCGTAAACCTATCTTTCATAGGCTTGTGTCCAGGCAAGGATTTTTCCTCCTTGGTAATGTATGTCCTCTTAGGCATTCTTTTCCAAAACAGTCCTGTTTCGTCACAATTAAACACTTGTTGCGGTAGGTATCCCTCAGCCTCTGCAAACTCTTTAAATTCGTCAATAAATCGTCCAGCGCTGGTTTGTCTGAGCTGGCTGCCTCCCCATGCCTTGTAACACTATGGATACCACTTCTCCTTCTAAATTTTTCAAATCAGCCCCTGCTTGCCTTAAACTCTTTCGTATCTGCATCACTCGTTGCAGGGGTATTCTTTAGAAGGTCTTCATGCAACACCCTGGCTTTCTCACAAATAATGGCCTCTGAAACACTATCACCCCTTAACTCCTTGTCGTGTATCCAAATTAATAACAACTTTTCCACTTCTTCAAGTATTTGTGGTCTTTGTTTCATTATTGTTCTTACTCCTTTTGCCACTCTAGCACCCATAATCTCATTTTTCTTCTTAAGTATAGTGCATATTGTTGATGTGGCTTTGTTGTACTGCCTACAAAGTTCAACAACACGTGTACCGTTCTCATGCTTCCGAATGATCTCTTGTTTCTCCTCTATTGTCATCCTCACATGGGTTTTCTGGCCTTTATCCTTACCACTGGCTTTCTTGGGACCCATGGTGAGATATATAATAACAAATCTCAACGTTTACAGTCTCCGTGGTGTAGTGGTAAGACTCTCGCCTGGCGTTCCGCGAGCGCTATGTCATGGGTTCGTATCCTGGCCGGGGAGGATTTACTGGGCGCAATTCCTTAACTGTAGCCTCTGTTTAACGCAACAGTAAAATGTGTACTTGGATGAAAAAACGATTCTTCGCGGCAAGGGATCGTATTCCAGGGACCTGCCCGAAACGCTATGCGTAGTAGTGGCTGTACAAGAATGTAACAACTCTTGTATATATCTCAAAAAAAAAAAAAAAAAAAAAAAAATTGTATAGTCAAATCACCAAAAATCCAACAAAACACTGAAAATCTGCGAGAAGAATTGATGTGGGGTAGTCACTGAGCGCGAGACAATGGTAAATTGAGGGGCGGCGGGGCGGAGGGGCGACGATCGCCGAACCACCACGTGCTAGGTCGGCCTGTACGCGTATCAACAAACTCGCGTCCCGAGGTAACCCTCGCGTTCCGAGACATATTTTTCGAGGAAATCCTGCTTGTCTTCCGAAAAACTCGCATACAGGGACACTCGCATTCCAAGGTACCACTGTATATATACATATATATATATATATATATATATATATATATATATATATATATATATATATATATATATATATATATATGCGGAAAATCCACAGAGAAATATGAAATGAGGTGTATTCTCTGTGGATTTTCCGCATAAAATGATCAGTGTTTTGTGATCGTCAATTGCATATATATATATATATATATATATATATATATATATATATATATATATATATATATATATATTTTTAGATATATACAAGAGTTGTTACATTCTTGCACAGCCACTAGTACACGTAGCGTTTCGGGCAGGTCCCTGGAATACGATCCCCTGCCGCGAAGAATCGTTTTTTCATCCAAGTACACATTTTACTGTTGCGTTAAACAGAGGCCACACTTAAGGAATTGCGTCCAGTAAATCCTCCCGGCCAGGATACGAACCCGTGACATAGCGCTCGCGGAACGCCAGGCGAGTGTCTTACCACTACACCACACACCACAGAGACTGGTATATATATATATATATATATATATATATATATATATATATATATATATATATATATATATATATATATATATATATATATATATATATATTATCAGCAACTGGCACCCGTCTCACACCGCAGGCCCTCCGAATTGCCGTGGCTCTCCGCCTCGCTGCCTCAATCGACACCGAATACAGGTGTATTTGCGGCGAGGCAGAGGCCGACAGATATTAGGTTGGCAGAGGCCGACCCAGATTAATCTTGGGTTGTCATCTGACGTGGTTGAGTGCACGCTACGCTCCTCACTCTAAGCTGTATATCAGCCCTTAATCTATCGCCAGATGATGTAGACCACCACCCACAGGCAGCTAAGTACATGGAGTCCTAGCATGTTATAGCAAAACCAAAGTAACCGACCAAAATCAACTCATTCCATCTCAATTAAATTTCAAAACAATCCTCTACGGCTGTGAGTACCAGTGCATGCTGCAGCCACCGCGCTGCCTGACGCAAGTTTCATCACAATATATACCCCCAGTCCATTCTAACCAATCATGTCTCCTAAAAATGTGACTGTGCAGGGAAATAAGGACAACAAACCCCTTAACAAGGCATCCATCCCGGCCAACTCTAACAATATTCGTGTTTCTCCGTCTGGAAGCTCTGGGGTCCGGAGCAGCGGTGCTGCCCTCCCCTCCACCCCTTTGAGCAAGGGAGCAGAGTCCTCTCAAACCTCTCTATGAACTTGCTAGCATCCCATTTTAAGCAACTCAAGCGAGCTTCCGGTCCCTCACCGGAATTCTATAACTGGGCCGAGAATCAGTGGTTCAAAAAGTTGTGCCAAGTCCTCGAGTCACAAAATACTATCATCCTGAGTCTTCTAAATGAGAATCTAGCGAACCGCGCTAATCTCCAACAACAACAACAAGAAATAACCCTCCTCCGCGAGGATATTAGAAACTGCAAGGCTAGCCAAGACCAACTACAGCATGATTTGAATGATCTCCGTGAGGAAAACAACCTTCTGAAAACTGATGAAGCCATAAAAAAACAGGAGGAAGCTCTCAGCAAAATGACTGCATGTATCAGTACATTTTCAGCCCAACGTTCCGTCTCCCAGGATGAACAAGACCAGCAAAAGCTGCTAGACTCTGTTATAGTGTCGTCCCAAGATATACCTGTGGAACATGAAGGTGAAAATTTTGTCGAAATAGCTCAGGATCTCTTAAAAAACAAATTGCAGCTCATTCTAAACAAAACTGACGTTATTGCTGCCTACAGAGTAGGCAAAAAGAATCCATCAGGTCAAAACCAACGGAAAATTTGCCTGAAGCTGTCTTCCCAGTTCACGAAATCCCATCTAGTCCGGACAGCTGCATCCCAACGGAAGGGATTATACATCAACGAGTGCTTGACTAGGAACAGACAGCAACTCCTCTACCGCCTGAGTCAAATCCGTCAAAAAACCCCAGATGCGATTCATCAGTGCTTCGTTAGAGATGGACTGATAAAGGTGAGAAAAACCGCAGAGGGCAAAATGTTTACAATTACTAAAGAAGAGAACCTCAACACTTTCCTCTCCCAATGTGGTTTGTCTCACCTTATTATCACTCCCAGTGAATTAACTTAATTAACCCCCTGTCAACTAGTGGGGCTAGGTATCCTAAGTCTCCTTGTTTCATTTTCTGACTTAATTTTTAACTTACTCTTAACTAGTCATTTACTGAAATTATTTAATTGAGTGCATTTATAGTTCTTCAGGTCTTATTAATTATACAGTCATAACTGAACTATTTATAGTTAATAATCATTAGCTTAAATTTGCCTATGTTTATTATTCAACTTTTCTTTGATTTCATTTATTACCTAGGTTGCCTAGCCTCGCCATGCTCCCTTACTCCATTGTACCCCTGGCTTTGCCTGCATCTCAAATTGCAAATTGTTACTTACAGTGTACCTGAGAGTACTTGTAAGCAATCTACCTCATTTTTCATTTTTGCTCAATTTGTTTTTGTATTGCTTAGTCTTGTTTATATTTTCGTTTTGTATTTCTATATCTTGTGTTTTGTATAGTCCATGTTCATATGTTTTTTCTTTAATCTCATTTATTACCTAGGTTGCCTAGCCTAGCCATACTCCCTTACTCCATTGTACCCCTGGAAGCCCCTTGCAAGCTAACTTTTTTTTTCTTTTTTATTAATTTTGTGTTTGTTTTGTACAGTATTGTGTACATATTTTTCCCTATTTTATAGCTTATTTCTACCTTGTAATTTGCCTTTCTTTCCTTGTTTTTCCTGCAATCAGCTTTTTTTATGCAGACAAGTATAGACCCAGAACTTAACCTCTTATCCACTATCTATGACAATAATCACTTTAATGATCTAAATTGCAGATATTTTGCAGCACATGATGTAAGCAATGTATTAACTCATAATCACAATATCTCTGTAATCAATTTGAACTTTAGATCCCTAGGTAAACACTTCGATGATGTTAGTGCCTTGATTGAAACTATTGACAACAAATTCTCTTTTATTATACTTACTGAAACATGGTTGAAAGAGGATACTACTCAACTCTTTAACATGCCTAACTACTGAGCAATTCACAACTGTTGTCAATTTCAGAGAGGTGGTGGCACTGCTCTTTACTACCACCAAGAACTAACATGCTTAAAAGAAATTAGAACTAGAGACTGCTATGGGGAGTATAACTTAGCCAGCTTCAGAGTCAAAGGTGCCGAGTCTGTCCTGTCTGTGGGTGCAGTTTATAGAATTCCTAACACTGATGTGTCCGAATTCAACTCAAACCTTAGAAATCTAATACTTGATAACAGACTGAACAAAAACCACCTAATTATCGCAGGGGACTTACAATACAATACAATACAACAATACAATTTTATTTAGGTAAGGTACATACATACAATAAATTTTTACATGGATTGGTTGACTTATAGGTAGAGCTAATACATACAATGCCTAAAGCCACTATTACGCAAAGCGTTTCGGGCATGATAAACTTAAATGACAAGCTTAATACTAATTGAGCATAATGAGTAGAATGAAAACAAGAAATGAAAACATAGATGAAAAAGCAGCACAAATACAATTATGTCGACAAACAGCGTTCTTTAAAGAAAAAACAGACATTGGTTGACAATAGAAGGGTAAGGTAGGTTACAGGGAATTTATTAGGTATAGCTTCGCTTTTAACTTAAACTGGTTGAGAGAGGTACAGTCTTTAACATGGTTGGGAAGGTCATTCCACATTCTGGGCCCCTTGATTTGTAGAGCATTTCTAGTTTGATTAAGTCGTACTCTAGGAATATCAAAACTGTATTTATTTCTGGTGTGGTGCTCATGGGTTCTGTTACAACCTTCTATGAAGCTTTTGAGATCAGGATTGGCATTATAGTTTAGCGTTTTATATATGTATAATACACATGAGAGAATGTGCAGTGACTTAATGTCTAACATATTCAGAGATTTGAGTAGGGGTACCGAGTGATGTCTGGGGCCAGAATTGGATATTGTCCTAATAGCAGCTTTGTATTGAGTAATTAGAGGACGTAAGTGATTTTGGGTAGTAGAGCCCCAAGCACAAATACCATAGTTGAGATATGGATAGATAAGGGAGTAATAGAGAGTCACCAGGGCAGGGCGTGGTACATAATATCTGATCTTAGAAAGAATGCCCACAGTTTTTGAAACTTTTTTTGATATGTTTAGAATGTGTCCCTGGAAATTCAGCTTGTGGTCAATGAGAATGCCAAGGAATTTGCCATCTAATTTGTTACAAATTTGGGTATTGATTATTTTGAGATTTATTTGATTAGAGGATTTATTGCCAAACAGAATATAGAAGGTTTTGTCAATGTTAAGGGTGAGTTTGTTGGCAGTTAGCCACAGATGGACTTTATTTAGCTCAGTATTTACTGTGGCATTTAGAGCAAGGGGATCAGGACTGGAGTAAATGAAGGTTGTGTCGTCAGCAAATAGAATTGGTTTGAGGTGTTGGGAGGCATTTGGAAGGTCATTAATGTAGATGAGAAAGAGGAGAGGGCCAAGTATGCTGCCCTGGGGAACACCAATGTTGATGGGTAGGGTGGGAGAAATTGTATTATTCACAGAAACATATTGGAGCCTGTCAGTAAGGTAGGATTTAATATAAACTTTAATATTGCCCTCTGCGAGCCAGAACACCCTACTGCTGTTAGCTTCCTCAACTGTATGAATTCCTGCTTCCTCATACCCTTAATCACTAGACCTACTAGAATCACTGATAGCACTGCCACGACTCTAGATCACATCTGGACAAACATAACCTCTCTGCTTACTTCAGGTATAATCACCGTTAGCACTACAGACCATTACCCCACATTTCTCTTAACTAACATTAGCAAACCATCTCTTGAGTCAAGAGAGATACGTTTTAGACTGCACAATGGAACAGCTATAGACAATTTTATAACTGCTGCTGATAATGTCAACTGGGAGTCCGAGTTAGGTAACATAGAGGACATCAACCTAGCAGTGCAATCTTTTCTTCAAAAAACTCTTAGTCTTTATAAAACCCATTGTCCTATGCTTACAAAACAAGTCACAACCAAAAGGCTCAACAATCCCTGGCTTACAAAGGGAATACTTAAATCTATTAATAAAAAACATGACCTTGAGAAGAAGTATAGGTTAGGAATTGTCTCCAAAGAATTCTCAAAGAATTACTCATTATTGCTATCTAAGATAATTAGACGAGCCAAAACTAAATACTACGAAGATAAATTTACCCAAACAAAGAGCAACATTAAATAAACTTGGAGTACAATTTCACAAATATTGGGATCAAAGAATTCTTTAAATAACAAACCGACTCTACTGTCTAATAACGATGGTCAGCTTTCAGCCTCTGATTCTGCTATTGAGTTCAATAGGTTCTTCTCTTCCATTGGTTCATCCCTTGCAAATGATATTCCATCTTCCAGTACTGACATTAAGGACTATCTTACAGGTAACTATCCACAGTCTCTGTACCTAAAGCCTATTAATTCCACTGACGTCAATGAGATAATCCTTTCCCTTAAAACCAAGTCTGGTGCCCTTGAGGAGATACCAACTTTAATTTACAAAAAAGCCTCCAGATCTTTAGCCCCTGCTATTGCTTTGCTCTTCAACAAGTCACTTGAACTCCAAACCTTTCCAGATATTCTAAAAAAAGCGAGAGTAACGCCTGTCCACAAATGTGGTGATCTCACAGATGTTAACAACTACAGACCTATATCAATCCTGCCAAACTTGTCAAAAATTTTTGAAAAACTAATCTATAAGCAGCTTTACTCATATCTAGCCAAACTCAATATACTTAGTCCTTGCCAATATGGCTTCAGACCCAAAAAAAACACTAACGATGCACTTATTAGTATGCTTAACTCGATTCATACAGCTCTTGATAAAAATGAGTTCCCTGTTGGGTTATTTGTGGACCTGTGTAAAGCTTTTCATACTGTCAACCACCAAAACCTTCTTCTTAAATTACATCATTATGGAGTCAGAGGACACTCCCTACAATACCTCAAATCCTACCTTACTGACAGGCTCCAATATGTTTCTGTGAATAATACAATTTCTCCCACCCTACCCATCAACATTGGTGTTCCTCAGGGCAGCATACTTGGCCCTCTCCTCTTTCTTATCTACATTAATGACCTTCCAAATGCCTCCCAACACCTCAAATCAATTCTATTTGCTGACGACACAACCTTCATTTACTCCAGTCCTGACCCCCTTGCTCTAAATGCCACAGTAAATACTGAGCTAAATAAAGTCCATCTTTGGCTAACTGCCAACAAACTCACCCTTAACATTGACAAAACTTTCTATATTCTGTTTGGCAATAAATCCTCTAATCAAATAAATCTCAAAATAAACAGTACCCAAATTTGTAACAAATTAGATGGCAAATTCCTTGGCATTCTCATTGACCACAAGCTGATTTTCCAGGGACACATTCTAAATATATAAAAAAAAGTTTCAAAAACTGTGGGCATTCTTTCTAAGATCAGATATTATGTACCACGCCCTGCCCTGGTGACTCTCTATTACTCCCTTATCTATCCATATCTCAACTATGGTATTTGTGCTTGGGGCTCTACTACCCAAAATCACTTACATCCTCTAATTACTCAACACAAAGCTGCTATTAGGACAATATCCAACTCTGGCCCCAGGCATCACTCGGTACCCCTACTCAAATCTCTGAATATGTTAGATATTAAGTCACTGCACATTCTATCATGTGTATTATACATATATAAAACGCTAAACTATAATGCCAATCCTGATCTCAAAAGCTTCATAGAAGGATGTAACAGAACCCATGAGCACCACACCAGAAATAAATAGTTTTGATATTCCTAGAGTACGACTTAATCAAACTAGAAATGCTCTACAAATCAAGGGGCCCAGAATGTGGAATGACCTTCCCAACCATGTTAAAGACTGTACCTCTCTCAACCAGTTTAAGTTAAAAACGAAGCTATACCTAATAAATTCCCTGTAACCTACCTTACCCTTCTATTGTCAACCAATGTCTGTTTTTTTTTAAAGAGCGTTGTTTGTCGACATAATTGTATTTGTGCTGCTTTTTCATCTATGTTTTCATTTCTTGTTTTCATTCTACTCATTATGCTCAATTAGTATTAAGCTTGTCATTTAAGTTTATCATGCCCGAAACGCTTTGCGTAATAGTGGCTTTAGGCATTGTATGTACTAGCTCTACCTATAAGTCAACCATTCTTTGTAAAAATTTATTGTATGTATGTACCTTACCTAAATAAACATTTTATTTTATTTTATTTTATTTTATTTTATATGGACGGCATGGCCTTCTTTGCCAAAGGACAGGAGGATGGCATGCAAGACACGGCAAGGTTAATGACATTATTAAGAGAAGCCTTACCACAGCCGGTTGTCCAGCAGAGAGAGAGCCCCGTTACCTAATGTCCCGCAACTCTGATGAGCCTGTCGGTCGCCCAGACGGAATTACGGTGAACCCCTGGAAGAATGGTAGACAGTTGGTGTGGGACTACACTTGTGTTTCAACTTTAGCCAATACCTATGTTGACTTCAGTGCTACACAAGCAGGAGGAGCTGCCAATCACCGGGAAGCGGCCAAGTCACGTAAATACAGAGACCTTGAGCACCACTACAATTTTGTCCCCATTGCCTCAGAGACACTTGGTGCCTGGGGTAAAAGTGCTGCTAGCTTTTTGAAGGAGTTGGGGTCTAAGTTAATCGAAACGACTAGAGACCCTAGAGCTGCCAGTTTTCTTTTTCAGCGCCTTAGTGTGGCAATCCAGAGAGGAAATGCTCACTGCATCCACGGTTCCTGCCCGCCATCTGAGGAGCTGGAGGAGCTGTTCAACTTGTGACAAGCAGCCTTGTACCCTGCATGTAATCAATATTGTAACTTTTTTTTGTGTAATGACATTTTCAAATAAAGTTAGATAAATATACACACTTACCAAAAGAATAGGGGTGGTAGGAGAAGAAAATATCAAAGTGTTCAGTGAGGATCCACAAGGTCTTCTCTGAGTACTCTTTATTTTCTTCTCCGAGGCTATGGGTCCCTACACTTGCACCAGAGGTGGTACCCCTTCTATTATTAAATATGACTGAAAAAGTAAGATTAATAATTCAAACACGAATTTTCTCAATATTTCTTATATTTCTTTTCACTGTTGATGGTAACTGAAAAATCAATTCTCCAAATTCATTTTTATTTCTAGTCTGACGCGACACTTGAACGCGTTTCGTAATAACTTATTACATTTTCAAAGACTTTAGTTTACAAGCATACAACTATAACTAAACAGAGTTTAAACAGCTTCGATTTTATACCTGCATTTGGGTGAGGTGATATGTTACAACAGTTTTGGATGAGGTGAAAACAAACTTTCAACACAAGACAGAACACGAAACAATGGGTAAAATATTTTGTAAGTTAAAGGGAAGAACGGAAGTAACTGCAAAGGGCCTATTGGTCCATATTTCTTGATGCTTCTATATTGGTGCAGAGTCTTGAAGTGGGTAGAATATAGTTATGCATTAATTGGCTGTTGATTGCTGGTGTCGACTTCTTAATGTGTAGTGCCTCGCAGATATCAAGCCGCCTGCTATCGCTGTATCTATCGATGATTTCCGTATTTTTTGTTAAGAGTTCTCTGGTGATGGTCTGGTTGTTGGAAGAGATTATATGTTCCTTAATGGAGCCCTGTTGCTTATGCATCGTTAATCGCCTGGAAAGAGATATTGTTGTCTTGCCTATATACTGAATTCTTTGAAGCTTACTGTCCCCAAGTGGGCATTTGAAGGCATAGACGACATTGGTCTCTTTTAAAGCGTTCTGCTTTGTGTTTGGAGAGTTTCTCATGAGTAGGTTGGCTGTTTTCTTGGTTTTATAGTAGATCGTCAATTGTATCTTCTGATTTTTGTCTGTAGGGATAACGTTTCTGTTAACAATATCTTTCAGGACCCTTTCCTCCGTTTTATGAGCTGTGGAAAAGAAGTTCCTGTAAAATAGTCCAATAGGGGGTACAGGTGTTGTGTTAGTTGTCTCTTCAGAGGTTGCATGGCGTTTCACCTTCCTTCTTATGATGTCTTCAACGAAACCATTAGAGAAGCCATTGTTGACTAGAACCTGCCTAACCCTACAGAGTTCTTCATCGACTTGCTTCCATCCTGAGCTGTGGCTGAGAGCACGGTCGACATAAGCGTTAACGACACTCCTTTTGTACCTGTCTGGGCAGTCACTGTTGACATTGAGGCACATTCCTATGTTTGTTTCCTTAGTGTAGACTGCAGTGTGGAAACCTCCGCTCCTTTCCCTGACTGTTACATCTAGAAAGGGCAGCTTCCCATCCTTCTCCATCTCATAAGTGAAACGCAATACAGAATTCTGCTCAAATGCTTCCTTCAGCTCAAATGCCTCCTTCCACCAACTCCTCCACATCACCATCCAAGCCCATTTGCTGGCCTAGACTAACAATTTCCTCAAAAATAGGCGCATCATTTATAGGCTCAAACCCCTCAAAGTCTAGTTCTCTCACACATTCAGGCCACAATTTTCTCGAGCCAGAGATCAGGGTTCTTTGAGTCACTTCTTGCCAGGCTTTGTCAACGAGTTTTAAAGCACTACAAATGTTAAAATGCTGTTTCCAGTACTCTTTGAGGGTGAGGTTTGTGGCTTCAGTCACTTCAAAACATTTCCGGAAAAGTGCCCTTTCATAAAGTTTCTTAAAATTCGCTATGATTTTCTGGTCCATTGGCTGAATTAGAGGAGTGGTGTTAGGAGGAAGGAATTTAACTGTGAGGAATTTATTGTATCTGGGCAACAAATCATCTTCCAAGCCTGGAGGATGAGCAGGAGCATTGTCGAGGAGAAGCACGACTTTGAGTGGCAAATGTTTCTCCTGCAGATATTTTTCTATGGCAGGGCACAGCACTTCATTCACCCACTCCGAAAAAATAAGCCTAGTCACCCATGCTTTTTTATTAGACTTCCACATCACACACAAATGGGTTTTCTGCACTTTATACTGTTTGAAAACCCTTGGATTATCAGAATGATACACTAGCAAGGGTTTAATTTTCAAATCGCCACTCGCATTTGAACACAGCACAAGCGTAAACCTATCTTTCATAGGCTTGTGTCAGGCAAGGATTTTTCCTCCTTGGTAATGTATGTCCTCTTGGGCATTCTTTTCCAAAACAGTCCTGTTTCGTCACAATTAAACACTTGTTGCGGTAGGTATCCCTCAGCCCTTGCAAACTCTTTAAATTCGTCAATAAATCGTCCAGCGCTGGTTTGTCTGAGCTGGCTGCCTCCCCATGCCTTGTTACACTATGGTATTACGGCCCTATTGGGTCGCAACTGGGTTCTTTCTCTGATGTTAGTAGAGTAAGGGTATCCGGCCCCAAGTTAGTAGTGGCTTTCAAGGGATGTGATCCGTAATGCAAGTAAATTAAAGGGGAAGGGATACAAATTAAATAAACTTAATATTTAATTACCATCACCATAAATAGATATATAAAAGGTCACACGGGGGGGGGGGGGGTATAAACACTATAATATACAATCTGGTCTTCCTCTGAAGACGCAGAGTGTTCCACGGTGCTCAACGATGCTTAGCTCTTGGTCCTCTTGTGGCCTCACGATGAATCCTTCGATTCTCTCGAGTCTACCCTGGCCACAGGCCAGCCAAATCACAGTTCCACTGGGGGCACCGTCGTGGAGGCCTTCAACCACAAATCCAGCCTGTAGCTGGCAGGTTCCAATCAGTTCCGCAGGTTAGGCCACTCCACGACCGATACTAGGGTTGCGAGCCCTAGGCAGGAGCCTCGTGTGACTTCACAGGTCACTTTCCTCACCACAACACCCCAGTGGTTAGTCTTCTCCACTAGTCAGCCCCGGGTACGATAATCCCTGGTTCTGCCACGTCACAGGCAGGCTAACACAACCGTGTTCATCCGAGGGGGGGGGGGGAGGACTCACAGCTTCTACAGCAAATGCGTGGAGGTTCTACGGCTGCCTTGGGTAGACTGATCCAACGTCCGATTCAGCAGTCCCAGGTCGACTCTGTAATCAGACACGTCATCAGTACTAATGACACTCTAGGGCACCTCACTCACAGGCTTAGACACAAACGTCCACCTATCCGCTCCATAGATGGCGTTGCTGTCCAAGCGTCACCTCACCAGAGGTCAGCAGCGGCTGTGTTATGAGCTGATCAGGACGGGAAACTAGCCCTTGTGGCCAGTATATCTCGTCCTCACTAGATGGCGTCGTCCATTTGGAGGGGGTTTCGGGAGCTGACCCACAGATGGCGCGGTCGTCACTGCTCCGTGCTCAGACGCTGGGCTCGGGTCCGTAACACCTCCCCACAAAAAGGGAATTTGGTTTGGGTCTCTATAAAAGAAAAACACAAACCAAATTAGTACGTGGATACAACTCCAAATGGACTCACGTACACTATAAACTGGAGTGGCGAGGCTGTCTTGTCCACAGAACTGTCCTAAGGAGAAACCCTGGCACGAAGGGAACTTTAAGATGGAAGGCGATGACCTGCCTGATGTGATCTTCCACACCTCCACTGCGATGTCAAGCAGGGGCATAATCTCACGTCTCTTGAGTAAGGATTGTATACTGACGCGATCCGGGGTGAATTGACACTTCCCTGTGTCGTGACACCGATGATGGCTGATTACAGACGGCATTTCTGGTACCGGTCCGGTAGTCCTTCAGGGAGACGGGAACCTGGAATACAGGGGTCTGATAATTTAGAGTGACAGCGACAGTGGGTAAGTCAGTACTTACGGCATATACCTCCACTAGGTCCACACCTAGTCCCAACAGAGCTGCTTGTACACCGCAGATGGTGTCTGCTCTGCCACCGTCAGGTCGACCAACGTTCCGCATAATGCAGCATCCAGGCTCGGCAATCACGCGGGGGGTGTCAACCTGTCGGAAACAGTCACTCATAATATCACTTCTCGTACCTCCTGTATCTACCATCACCTTCCAGATCCCTCCTTTGACTGCAACACTCGCAGTGCAAATTTCCAATCCCTGGGATCT
This sequence comes from Procambarus clarkii, assembly GCF_040958095.1. Lineage (NCBI taxonomy): Eukaryota > Metazoa > Arthropoda > Malacostraca > Decapoda > Cambaridae > Procambarus > Procambarus clarkii. Next base: position 10,124,900 of record NC_091202.1, on the reverse strand, counting down.
CTTCATGGTGTTCATGGGAGCCATCATCTGCCGGGTCGTCCACTGGTCCTCACTGAGAGCACATACAAGAATAAAACAAAATACCGCTAGGAAACATTTGGTCAACTGAGGGATAAGCTTCCTGAGCCTGTAATGTCCATAACCGGCTATATCCATTAGCCTGGTTTGGACCGAAGAGGGCACTAGAACCCTCACACATACCTCACATACCTCCGACGTCTGGGTAATCTCTGGCCGGTTCAATGAACGTTGTACCTTGCTATACTGCAAGTACTCAGGTGCCTTCACTCCAGACTCTTTGGTATCCGTGGGTGCTTGTACACGAGGCCTCTCTTCTTGCTCAGTCACTTCTGTCACCTTAACCACATGTTCCTCGTCGGGAGAAGAATCAGGAGACTCTGCTAGGATGCTCTCGATCTGTGGGCGAGAGGAAGGATTAAACATATTTAATTCCGGGTCTGTCTGTACCTGGATATTACCACTGCCCGCTGTTACCTCAGACCTTGCTGTTCTGGCTGACTCGTCCACAATCTTGGGATGATTGGTGCTCCAATCTGTCACCAAGTCGTTGGCTAGTATCACGTCAATCCCAGCTATAGGTAGAGTATCGACTACTGATAACGCACATGTGCCGCTGAAGTAAGGCGAGTCGAGATGTACCGGCACTAAGGGGGCGACGTACCGCGTCCTAGGAAACCCAACCAGGACAACCTTTTGTCTCCCATCCACACTCACTCCCTTGGGTAACGAGTTTTTCACGATCAGGGACTGGGCTGCTCCACTATCTCTGAGCACTACAACTGATCTACCAGTATGATCACTCGTTACATACCCGCTTGAAGTGTGAGGGGAAAACAATATTGTTTCTTCCTGCGTAGTCGTAGACTGGCTTCCTGTTGGTAGTGTCACACAGCTCATCAACATCACCTCCCTACGAGCGCCGCTACCTCTTCTGCCTACCTCCTGCCATAGCAGCTACATGCCCTTTCTGCCCACAAGTCCAGCACACCATATTCCTCCTTGGACTCCGGTGTTTCGGACTGTTAGGACTAGTCCTTCGAGGGCTACTTGGGGGCGTCTTCTTAGCGCTTTGTGGGACGGGGTCTCCTCTTTGTCATGACGAGGTTTGTCAAACCGGCGTGGGTAATTCCTCGGGACGTACTTAGCAGAAGGCCTATGCGTTAAGATATACTCTTCAGCCATGGTGGCTGCTGCACGTAAGGTCTCCACCTGCTGCTCTTCTAAGTACGTCTTCAGGTCTCCAGACAGACAGTCTTTGAAGTCCTCTAACAGTATGAGCTGCTCGAGGTCTTCTTTGGTCTCCACCTTTCGAGAGGCACACCATTCTTGGAAAAGCCGCTCCTTGATGGTCGCGAATTTGGTGAAAGTGTGCTCCGAGGTCTTTTTCAGGTTTCTAAACTTCTGCCTGTACGCCTCAGGTACCAATTGGTACGCCATGAGCACCACCTTTTTCACCTTGTCGTAATCGCCAGAGTCATCAAGGGACAACGTGGAGTAGGCGATTTGGGCCTTCCCAGTCAAGACAGACTGTATCAGGATGGCCCAATTCTCCTTTGGCCACTCCAAAGAGGCTGCGACTTTCTCGAAGGCCGCGAAGAACTTAGAAACTTCCTTTTCGTTGAAGTTCGGGACCATTTTTATGTTCCTTACCGTATCAAAAATACTCGTGTCCGTTGTTTGCCTCCGACCACCTAATCGCAATACTTCTAGCTCATGTTGTCTCTCTCTTTCCTCTCTGTTTCGTCGTTCTTGCCTGTCTCGTTCTTCTCTTTCTCGTTTCTCTTTTCTTTCTCTTTCTTTTTCTCACTCTTCTCTTTCTCTTTCTCGTTCTTCTCTTTCTCTTTCTCGTTCTTCTCTTTCTCTTTCTCGTTCTAATTCTAAACACCTCATCTCTAATTCTTTTTCTTGTCTCTCTCTTTCCATTTCTAATTTCTTCCATTCTATCTCACGATTTATTTCCAAGGCACGCATTTTTACTGTTAGCAAGCTAATATTCAGCTCACCTGCATCGCTGTCAATGTCACTGCTTTTATCTTCCTTTTCGGTGGAAGCTACTTCCTCACTTTCTTTCGTAATTTGTGCCTCACTTTCATGTTTCTCCTCGGCCTTCAAATGCCGGTGAACCTTGGACAAGATCTCCACACAGGAATCACTGGCACGTATCTTGATCTCCAGGTAGGCACTCACCAGTACGAGTTCCTGTTTCCCCAGATATTTCAATCTGGCAAGACAGTCCTCCCTGTTCAGAAAGGCCTGAACATCGTCCAGATCGTCGATGGTCGCTTTTTCTGCCATTGTCACTGAGATGGAGCACTAGCACTTAACACACCGCTTCACTAGAGCACTTAACGCACTGAGCACTGTTCTATGTCAATATTGCACTTTATCGCACCTAGCGCCTCACTTGCCAATATTGCACGTAATTACACTGGGCACCGCACTACACAATATTGCACTTAATCACAGCGAGCACTTCGCTATACAATGTTGCACTGAATCACACCGGGCACCGCAATACACAATATTGCACTTAATCACAGCGAGCACTTCGCTATACAATGTTGCACTGAATCACTCTGAGCACCGCACAGGACGTATAACGTCCTAACAGTCACACACAGGGGGAATTATTTACAGGGATTACGCCACTTCACCACCCCTGTCAAACATACTTGACAAGGGGTCGGATCCCGCTGGGGATGCAAATTATGTTACGGCCCTATTGGGTCGCAACTGGGTTCTTTCTCTGATGTTAGTAGAGTAAGGGTATCCGGCCCCAAGTTAGTAGTGGCTTTCAAGGGATGTGATCCATAACGCAAGTAAATGAAAGGGGAAGGGATACAAATTAAATAAACTTAATATTTAATTACCATCACCATAAATAGATATATAAAAGGTCACACGGGGGGGGGGGTATAAACACTATAATATACAATCTGGTCTTCCTCTGAAGACGCGGAGTGTTCCACGGTGCTCAACGATGCTTAGCTCTTGGTCCTCTTGTGGCCTCACGATGAATCCTTCGATTCTCTCGAGTCTACCCTGGCCACAGGCCAGCCAAATCACAGTTCCACTGGGGGCACCGTCGTGGAGGCCTTCAACCACAAATCCAGCCTGTAGCTGGCAGGTTCCAATCAGTTCCACAGGTTAGGCCACTCCACGACCGATACTAGGGTTGCGAGCCCTAGGCAGGAGCCTCGTGTGACTTCACAGGTCACTCTCCTCACCACAACACCCCAGTGGTTAGTCTTCTCCACTAGTCTGCCCCGGGTACGATAATCCCTGGTTCTGCCACGTCACAGGCAGGCTAACACAACAGTGTTCATCCGGGGGGGGGGGGGGGGTGACTCACAGCTTCTACAGCAAATGTGTGGAGGTTCTACGGCTGCCTTGGGTAGACTGATCCAACGTCCGATTCAGCAGTCCCAGGTCGACTCTGTAATCAGACACGTCATCAGTACTAATGACACTCTAGGGCACCTCACTCACAGGCTTAGACACAAACGTCCACCTATCCGCTCCATAGATGGCGTTGCTGTCCAAGCGTCACCTCACCAGAGGTCAGCAGCGGCTGTGTTATGAGCTGATCAGGACGGGAAACTAGCCCTTGTGGCCAGTATATCTCGTCCTCACTAGATGGCGTCGTCCATTTGGAGGGGGTTTCGGGAGCTGACCCACAGATGGCGTGGTCGTCACTGCTCCGTGCTCGGACGCTGGGCTCGGGTCCGTAACACCTCCCCACAAAAAGGGAATTTGGTTTGGGTCTCTATAAAAGAAAAACACAAACCAAATTAGTACGTGGATACAACTCCAAATGGACTCACGTACACTATAAACTGGAGTGGCGAGGCTGTCTTGTCCACAGAACTGTCCTAAGGAGAAACCCTGGCACAAAGGGAACTTTAAGATGGAAGGCGATGACCTGCCTGATGTGATCTTCCACACCTCCACTGCGATGTCAAGCAGGGGCATAATCTCACGTCTCTTGAGTAAGGATTGTATACTGACGCGATCCGGGGTGAATTGACACTTCCCTGTGTCGTGACACCGATGATGGCTGATTACAGACGGCATTTCTGGTACCGGTCCGGTAGTCCTTCAGGGAGACGGGAACCTGGAATACAGGGGTCTGATAATTTAGAGTGACAGCGACAGTGGGTAAGTCAGTACTTACGGCATATACCTCCACTAGGTCCACACCTAGTCCCAACAGAGCTGCTTGTACACCGCAGATGGTGTCTGCTCTGCCACCGTCAGGTCGACCAGCGTTCCGCATAATGCAGCATCCAGGCTCGGCAATCACGCGGGGGGTGTCAACCTGTCGGAAACAGTCACTCATAATATCACTTCTCGTACCTCCTGTATCTACCATCACCTTCCAGATCCCTCCTTTGACTGCAACACTCGCAGTGCAAATTTCCAATCCCTGGGATCTCTTCATGGTGTTCATGGGAGCCATCATCTGCCGGGTCGTCCACTGGTCCTCACTGAGAGCACATACAAGAATAAAACAAAATACCGCTAGGAAACATTTGGTCAACTGAGGGATAAGCTTCCTGAGCCTGTAATGTCCATAACCGGCTATATCCATTAGCCTGGTTTGGACCGAAGAGGGCACTAGAACCCTCACACATACCTCACATACCTCCGACGTCTGGGTAATCTCTGGCCGGTTCAATGAACGTTGTACCTTGCCATACTGCAAGTACTCAGGTGCCTTCACTCCAGACTCTTTGGTATCCGTGGGTGCTTGTACACGAGGCCTCTCTTCTTGCTCAGTCACTTCTGTCACCTTAACCACATGTTCCTCGTCGGGAGAAGAATCAGGAGACTCTGCTAGGATGCTCTCGATCTGTGGGCGAGAGGAAGGATTAAACATATTTAATTCCGGGTCTGTCTGTACCTGGATATTACCACTGCCCGCTGTTACCTCAGACCTTGCTGTTCTGGCTGACTCGTCCACAATCTTGGGATGATTGGTGCTCCAATCTGTCACCAAGTCGTTGGCTAGTATCACGTCAATCCCAGCTATAGGTAGAGTATCGACTACTGATAACGCACATGTGCCGCTGAAGTAAGGCGAGTCGAGATGTACCGGCACTAAGGGGGCGACGTACCGCGTCCTAGGAAACCCAACCAGGACAACCTTTTGTCTCCCATCCACACTCACTCCCTTGGGTAACGAGTTTTTCACGATCAGGGACTGGGCTGCTCCACTATCTCTGAGCACTACAACTGATCTACCAGTATGATCACTCGTTACATACCCGCTTGAAGTGTGAGGGGAAAACAATATTGTTTCTTCCTGCGTAGTTGTAGACTGGCTTCCTGTTGGTAGTGTCACACAGCTCATCAACATCACCTCCCTACGAGCGCCGCTACCTCTTCTGCCTACCTCCTGCCATAGCAGCTACATGCCCTTTCTGCCCACAAGTCCAGCACACCATATTCCTCCTTGGACTCCGGTGTTTCGGACTGTTAGGACTAGTCCTTCGAGGGCTACTTGGGGGCGTCTTCTTAGCGCTTTGTGGGACGGGGTCTCCTCTTTGTCATGACGAGGTTTGTCAAACCGGCGTGGGTAATTCCTCGGGACGTACTTAGCAGAAGGCCTATGCGTTAAGATATACTCTTCAGCCATGGTGGCTGCTGCACGTAAGGTCTCCACCTGCTGCTCTTCTAAGTACGTCTTCAGGTCTCCAGACAGACAGTCTTTGAAGTCCTCTAACAGTATGAGCTGCTCGAGGTCTTCTTTGGTCTCCACCTTTCGAGAGGCACACCATTCTTGGAAAAGCCGCTCCTTGATGGTCGCGAATTTGGTGAAAGTGTGCTCCGAGGTCTTTTTCAGGTTTCTAAACTTCTGCCTGTACGCCTCAGGTACCAATTGGTACGCCATGAGCACCACCTTTTTCACCTTGTCGTAATCGCCAGAGTCATCAAGGGACAACGTGGAGTAGGCGATTTGGGCCTTCCCAGTCAAGACAGACTGTATCAGGATGGCCCAATTCTCCTTTGGCCACTCCAAAGAGGCTGCGACTTTCTCGAAGGCCGCGAAGAACTTAGAAACTTCCTTTTCGTTGAAGTTCGGGACCATTTTTATGTTCCTTACCGTATCAAAAATACTCGTGTCCGTTGTTTGCCTCCGACCACCTAATCGCAATACTTCTAGCTCATGTTGTCTCTCTCTTTCCTCTCTGTTTCGTCGTTCTTGCCTGTCTCGTTCTTCTCTTTCTCGTTTCTCTTTTCTTTCTCTTTCTTTTTCTCACTCTTCTCTTTCTCTTTCTCGTTCTTCTCTTTCTCTTTCTCGTTCTTCTCTTTCTCTTTCTCGTTCTAATTCTAAACACCTCATCTCTAATTCTTTTTCTTGTCTCTCTCTTTCCATTTCTAATTTCTTCCATTCTATCTCACGATTTATTTCCAAGGCACGCATTTTTACTGTTAGCAAGCTAATATTCAGCTCACCTGCATCGCTGTCAATGTCACTGCTTTTATCTTCCTTTTCGGTGGAAGCTACTTCCTCACTTTCTTTCGTAATTTGTGCCTCACTTTCATGTTTCTCCTCGGCCTTCAAATGCCGGTGAACCTTGGACAAGATCTCCACACAGGAATCACTGGCACGTATCTTGATCTCCAGGTAGGCACTCACCAGTACGAGTTCCTGTTTCCCCAGATATTTCAATCTGGCAAGACAGTCCTCCCTGTTCAGAAAGGCCTGAACATCGTCCAGATCGTCGATGGTCGCTTTTTCTGCCATTGTCACTGAGATGGAGCACTAGCACTTAACACACCGCTTCACTAGAGCACTTAACGCACTGAGCACTGTTCTATGTCAATATTGCACTTTATCGCACCTAGCGCCTCACTTGCCAATATTGCACGTAATTACACTGGGCACCGCACTACACAATATTGCACTTAATCACAGCGAGCACTTCGCTATACAATGTTGCACTGAATCACACCGGGCACCGCAATACACAATATTGCACTTAATCACAGCGAGCACTTCGCTATACAATGTTGCACTGAATCACTCTGAGCACCGCACAGGACGTATAACGTCCTAACAGTCACACACAGGGGGAATTATTTACAGGGATTACGCCACTTCACCACCCCTGTCAAACATACTTGACAAGGGGTCGGATCCCGCTGGGGATGCAAATTATGTTACGGCCCTATTGGGTCGCAACTGGGTTCTTTCTCTGATGTTAGTAGAGTAAGGGTATCCGGCCCCAAGTTAGTAGTGGCTTTCAAGGGATGTGATCCATAACGCAAGTAAATGAAAGGGGAAGGGATACAAATTAAATAAACTTAATATTTAATTACCATCACCATAAATAGATATATAAAAGGTCACACGGGGGGGGGGGGTATAAACACTATAATATACAATCTGGTCTTCCTCTGAAGACGCGGAGTGTTCCACGGTGCTCAACGATGCTTAGCTCTTGGTCCTCTTGTGGCCTCACGATGAATCCTTCGATTCTCTCGAGTCTACCCTGGCCACAGGCCAGCCAAATCACAGTTCCACTGGGGGCACCGTCGTGGAGGCCTTCAACCACAAATCCAGCCTGTAGCTGGCAGGTTCCAATCAGTTCCACAGGTTAGGCCACTCCACGACCGATACTAGGGTTGCGAGCCCTAGGCAGGAGCCTCGTGTGACTTCACAGGTCACTCTCCTCACCACAACACCCCAGTGGTTAGTCTTCTCCACTAGTCTGCCCCGGGTACGATAATCCCTGGTTCTGCCACGTCACAGGCAGGCTAACACAACAGTGTTCATCCGGGGGGGGGGGGGGGGGGGGTGACTCACAGCTTCTACAGCAAATGTGTGGAGGTTCTACGGCTGCCTTGGGTAGACTGATCCAACGTCCGATTCAGCAGTCCCAGGTCGACTCTGTAATCAGACACGTCATCAGTACTAATGACACTCTAGGGCACCTCACTCACAGGCTTAGACACAAACGTCCACCTATCAGCTCCATAGATGGCGTTGCTGTCCAAGCGTCACCTCACCAGAGGTCAGCAGCGGCTGTGTTATGAGCTGATCAGGACGGGAAACTAGCCCTTGTGGCCAGTATATCTCGTCCTCACTAGATGGCGTCGTCCATTTGGAGGGGGTTTCGGGAGCTGACCCACAGATGGCGCGGTCGTCACTGCTCCGTGCTCGGACGCTGGGCTCGGGTCCGTAACATATGGATACCACTTCTCCTTCTAAATTTTTCAAACCAGCCCCTGCTTGCCTTAAACTCTTTCGTATCTGCATCACTCGTTGCAGGGGTATTCTTTAGAAGGTCTTCGTGCAACACCCTGGCTTTCTCACAAACAATGGCCTCCGAAACACTATCACCCCTTAACTCCTTGTCGTGTATCCAAATTAATAACAACTTTTCCACTTCTTCAAGTATTTGTGGTCTTTGTTTCATTATTGTTCTTACTCCTTTTGCCACTTTAGCAGCCATAATCTCATTTTTCTTCTTAAGTATAGTGCATATTGTTGATGTGGCTTTGTTGTACTGCCTACAAAGTTCAACAACACGTGTACCGTTCTCATGCTTCCGAATGATCTCTTTTTTCTCCTCTATTGTCATCTTCACATGGGCTTTCTGGCCGTTATCCTTACCACTGGCTTTCTTGGGACCCATGGTGAGATATATAATAACAAATCTCTCCGTTTACAGTCTCCATGGTGTAGTGGTAAGACGTTCGCCTGGCGTTCCGCGAGCGCTATGTCATGGGTTCGTATCCTGGCCGGGGAGGATTTACTGGGCGCAATTCCTTAACTGTAGCCTCTGTTTAACGCAACAGTAAAATGTGTACTTGGATGAAAAATCAATTCTTCGCGGCAAGGGATCGTATTCCAGGGACCTGCCCGAAACGCTACGCGTACTAGTGGCTGTACAAGAATGTAACAACTCTTGTATATATCTCAAAAAAAAAAAAAAAAAAAAAAAAATTGTATAGTCAAATCACCAAAAATCCAACAAAACACTGAAAATCTGCGAAAAGAATTGATGTGGGGTAGTCACTGAGCGCGAGACAATGACAAACTGAGGAGCGGCGGGGCGGAGGGGCGACGATCGCTGAACCACCACATGCTAGGTCGGCCTGTATGCATATCAACAAACTCGCGTCCCGAGGTAACTCTCGCGTTCCGAGACATATTTTTCGAGGAAATCCTGCTTGTCTTCCGAAAAACTCAGGGACACTCACATTCCGAGGTACCACTGTATATATATATATATATATATATATATATATATATATATATATATATATATATATATATATATATATTTTTTTTTTTTTTTTGAGATATATACAAGAGTTCTTACATTCTTGCACAGCCACTAGTACGCTTAGCGTTTCGGGCAGGTCCCTGGAATACGATCCCCTGCCGCGAAGAATCGTTTTTTCATCCAAGTACACATTTTACTGTTGCTTTAAACAGAGGCTACAGTTAAGGAATTGCGCCCAGTAAATCCTCCCCGGCCAGGATACGAACCCATGACATAGCGCTCGCGGAACGCCAGGCGAGTGTCTTACCACTACACCACGGAGACTGGTATATATATATATATAAATATATATATATAAATATATATATATATATATATATATATATATATATATATATATATATATATATATATATATATATATATATATATATATACATATATGTATATATTATTAAATATGACCGAAAAAGTAAGATTAATAATTCTAACACAAATTTTCTCAATCTTTCGTACATTTCTTTTCACTGTTGGAGGTAAATCAAAAATCAATTCTCCAAAATTCATTTTTATTTCTAGTCTGACGAGACACGAGCGCGCTTCGTAAAACTTATTACATTTTCAAAGACTTTAGTTTACAAATACACAACTGAATAGAACTTACGCATCTCCGATTTTATATCTACATTTGAGTGAGGGGGATGGGGTGAGGTGGCATTAATAGGGTATTAATTTCATCAACACAAGACAGAACAAGAGGTGGCATTAATAGGGTATTAATTTCATCAACACAAGACAGAACACGAAACAATGGGTATTGAATAGAAGTGTTTGTAGAAAGCCTATTTGTCCATATTTCTTGATGCTTCTATATTGGAGCGGAGTCTTGAGGTGGGTAGAATATAGTTGTGCATTAATTGGCTGTTGATTGCTGGTGTTGACTTCTTGATGTGTAGTGCCTCGCAAACGTCAAGCCGCCTGCTTTTGCTGTATCTATCGATGATTTCTGTGTTGTTTACTAGGATTTCTCTGGCGATGGTTTGGTTGTGGGAAGAGATTATATGTTCTTTAATGGAGCCCTGTTGCTTATGCATCGTTAAACGCCTAGAAAGAGATGTTGTTGTCTTGCCTATATACTGGGTTTTTTTGGAGCTTACAGTCCCCAAGAGGGCATTTGAAGGCATAGACGACGTTAGTCTCTTTTAAAGCATTCTGTTTTGTGTCTGGAGAGTTTCTCATGAGTAGGCTGGCCGTTTTTCTGGTTTTATAGTAAATCGTCAGTTGTATCCTCTGATTTTTGTCTGTAGGGATAACGTTTCTATTAACAATATCTTTCAGGACCCTTTCCTCCGTTTTATGAGCTGTGGAAAAGAAGTTCCTGTAAAATAGTCTAATAGGGGGTATAGGTGTTGTGTTAGTTGTCTCTTCAGAGGTTGCATGGCGTTTCACTTTCCTTCTTATGATGTCTTCGACGAAACCATTGGAGAAGCCGTTGTTGACTAGGACCTGCCTTACCCTACAGAGTTCTTCGTCGACTTGCTTCCATTCTGAGCTGTGGCTGAGAGCACAGTCGACATATGCGTTAACAACACTCCTCTTGTACCTGTCTGGGCAGTCGCTGTTGGCATTTAGGCACATTCCTATGTTCGTTTCCTTAGTGTAGACTGCAGTGTGGAAACCTCCGCTCTTTTCCATGACTGTTACACCATGACTGTTAGATGTAACAGTCATGGAAAAGAGCGGAGGTTTCCACACTGCACTCTACACTAAGGAAACGAACATAGGAATGTGCCTAAATGCCAACAGCGACTGCCCAGACAGGTACAAGAGGAGTGTTGTTAACGCATATGTCGACCGTGCTCTCAGCCACAGCTCAGAATGGAAGCAAGTCGACGAAGAACTCTGTAGGATAAGGCAGGTCCTAGTCAACAACGGCTTCTCCAATGGTTTCGTCGAAGACATCATAAGAAGGAAAGTGAAACGCCATGCAACCTCTGAAGAGACAACTAACACAACACCTATACCCCCTATTAGACTATTTTACAGGAACTTCTTTTCCACAGCTCATAAAACGGAGGAAAGGGTCCTGAAAGATATTGTTAATAGAAACGTTATCCCTACAGACAAAAATCAGAGGATACAACTGACGATTTACTATAAAACCAGAAAAACTGCCAGCCTACTCATGAGAAACTCTCCAGACACAAAACAGAACGTTTTAAAAGAGACTAACGTCGTCTATGCCTTCAAATGCCCTCTTGGGGACTGTAAGCTCCAAAAAACCCAGTATATAGGCAAGACAACAACATCTCTTTCTAGGCGTTTAACGATGCATAAGCAACAGGGCTCCATTAAGGAACATATAATCTCTTCTCACAACCAAACCGTCGCCAGAGAAATCCTAGTAAACAACACAGAAATCATCGATAGATACAGCAAAAGCAGGCGGCTTGACGTTTGCGAGGCACTACACATCAAGAAGTCAACACCAGCAATCAACAGCCAATTAATGCACAACTACATTCTACCCACCTCAAGACTCCGCTCCAATATAGAAGCATCAAGAAATATGGACCAATAGGCTTTCTACAAACACTTCTATTCAATACCCATTGTTTCGTGTTCTGTCTTGTGTTGATGAAATTAATACCCTATTAATGCCACCTCTTGTTCTGTCTTGTGTTGATGAAATTAATACCCTATTAATGCCACCTCACCCCATCCACCTCACTCAAATGTAGATATAAAATCGGAGATGCGTAAGTTCTATTCAGTTGTGTATTTGTAAACTAAAGTCTTTGAAAATGTAATAAGTTTTACGAAACGCGCTCGTGTCGCGTCAGACTAGAAATAAAAATGAATTTTGGAGAATTGATTTTTGATTTACCTCCAACAGTGAAAAGAAATGTACGAAAGATTGAGAAAATTCGTGTTAGAATTATTAATCTTACTTTTTCGGTCATATTTAATAATATATGTCTACAGGAAAAACTGCTACCAAAATATACTAATATATATATATATATATATATATATATATATATATATATATATATATATATATATATATATATATATATATATACATATATATATATATATATATATATATATATATATATATATATATATATATATATATATATATATATATATATATATATATATATATATATATGTCGTACCTAATAGCCAGAACGCACTTCTCTGCCTACTATGCAAGGCCCGATTTGCCTAATAAGCCAAGTTTTCATGAATTAATTGTTTTTCGACTACCTAACCTACCTAACCAAACCTAACCTAACTTTTCCGGCTACCTAACCTAACCTAACCTAAAAAGATAGGTTAGGTTAGGTTAGGTAGGGTTGGTTACGTTTGGTCATATATCTACGTTAATTTTAACTCCAATAAAAAAATATTGACCTCATACATAATGAAATGGGTAGCTTTATCATCTCATAAGAAAAAAAATTGAGAAAATATAATAATTCAGGAAAACTTGGCTTATTAGGCAAATCGGGCCTTGCATAGTAGGCCGAGAAGTGCGTTCTGGCTACTAGGTACGACATATATATATATATATATATATATATATATATATATATATATATATATATATATATATGTCGTACCTAGTAGCCAGAACTCACTTTTCAGCCTACTATTCAAGGCCCGATTTGCCTAATAAGCCAAGTTTTCCTGAATTAATATATTTACTATAATTTTTTTCTTATGAAATGATAAAGCAACCCTTTTCTCTATGTATGAGGTCAATTTTTTTTTATTGGAGTTAAAATTAACGTAGATATATGACCGAACCTAACCAACCCTACCTAACCTAACCTAACCTATATTTATAGGTAAGGTTAGGTTAGGTAGCCAAAAAAAGCTAGGTTAGGTTAGGTTAGGTAGGTTAGGTAGACGAAAAAACATTAATTCATGAAAACTTGGCTTATTAGGCAAATCGGGCCTTGAATAGTAGGCAGAGAAGTGCGTTCTGGCTATTAGGTACGACATATATATATATATATATATGTCGTACCTAGTAACCAGAACGCACTTTTCAGCCTACTATGCAAGGCCCGATTTGCCTAATAAGCCAAGTTTTCCTGAATTAATATATTTTCTCTAATTTTTTCTTATGAAATGATAAAGCTACCCATTTCTTTATGTATGAGGTCAATTTTTTTTTTTGGAATTAAAATTAACGTAGATATATGACCGAACCTAACCAACCCTACCTCACCTAACCTAACCTATCTTTATAGGTTAGGTTTGGTTAGGTAGCCGAAAAAGTTAGGTTAGGTAGTCGAAAAAACATTAATTCATGAAAACTTGGCTTATTAGGCAAATCGGGCCTTGCATAGTAGGCTGAGAAGTGCGTTCTGGCTACTAGGGTACGACATATAAATATATAAGTACATATATATATATCTATATGTATATATATATATATATATATATATATATATATATATATATATATATATATATATATATATATATATATATATATATATATATATATATGTCGTACCTAGTAGCCAGAATGCACTTTTCGGCCTACTATGCAAGGTCCGATTTGCCTAATAAGCCAAGTTTTCCTGAATTAATATATTTTCTCTAATTTTTTTCTTATGAAATGATATATAAAGCTACCCATTTCATTATGTATGAGTTCAATTTTTTTTTATTGGAGTTAAAATTAACGTAGATATATGACCGAACCTAACCAACCCTACCTAACTTAACCTAACCTATCTTTATAGGGTTGGTTAGGTTAGGTAGCCGAAAAAGATAGGTTAGGTTAGGTTAGGTAGGTTAGGTAGTAGAACAATTAATTCATGAAAACTTGGCTTATTAGGCAAATTGGGCCTTGCATAGTAGGCTGAGAAGTGCGTTCTGGCTACTAGGTACGACATATATATATATATATATATATATATATATATATATATATATATATATATATATATATATATATATATATATATATATATATATATATATATATATATATATATATATTATCAGCAACCGGCACCCGTCTCACACCGCAGGCCCTCCGAATTGCCGTGGCTCTCTGCCTCGCTGCCCCAATCCACACCGAATACAGGTGTATTTGCGGCGAGGCAGAGGCCGACAGATATGGACGGCATGGCCTTCTTTGCCAAAGGACGGGAGGATGGCATGCAAGACTCGGTGAGGTTAATGACATTATTAAGAGAAGCCTTACCACAGCCGGTTGTCCAGCAGAGAGAGAGCCCCGTTACCTAATGTCCCGCAACTCTGATGAGCCTGTCGGTCGCCCAGACGGAATTACGGTGAACCCCTGGAAGAATGGTAGACAGTTGGTGTGGGACTACACTTGTGTTTCAACTTTAGCCAATACCTATGTTGACTTCAGTGCTACACAAGCAGGAGGAGCTGCCAATCACCGGGAAGCGGCCAAGTCACGTATATACAGAGACCTTGAGCACCACTTCAATTTTGTCCCCATTGCCTCAGAGACACTTGGTGCCTGGGGTAAAAGTGCTGCTAGCTTTTTGAAGGAGTTTCGGTCTAAGTTAATCGAAACGACTAGAGACCCTAGAGCTGCCAGTTTTCTTTTTCAGCGCCTTAGTGTGGCAATCCAGAGAGGAAATGCTCACTGCATCCACGGTTCCTGCCCGCCATCTGAGGAGCTGGAGGAGCTGTTCAACTTGTGACAAGCAGCCTTGTACCCTGCATGTAATCAATATTGTAACTTTTTTTTGTGTAATGACATTTTCAAATAAAGTTAGATAAATATACACACTTACCAAAAGAATAGGGGTGGTAGGAGAAGAAAATATCAAAGTGTTCAGTGAGGATCCACAAGGTCTTCTCTGAGTACTCTTTATTTTCTTCTCCGAGGCTATGGGTCCCTACACTTGCACCAGAGGTGGTACCCCTTCTATTATTAAATATGACTGAAAAAGTAAGATTAATAATTCAAACACGAATTTTCTCAATATTTCTTATATTTCTTTTCACTGTTGATGGTAACTGAAAAATCAATTCTCCAAATTCATTTTTATTTCTAGTCTGACACGACACTTGAACGCGTTTCGTAATAACTTATTACATTTTCAAAGACTTTAGTTTACACGCATACAACTATAACTAAACAGAGTTTAAACAGCTTCGATTTTATACCTGCATTTGGGTGAGGTGATATGTTACAACAGTTTTGGATGAGGTGAAAACAAACTTTCAACACAAGACAGAACACGAAACAATGGGTATAATATTTTGTAAGTTAAAGGGAAGAACGGAAGTAACTGCAAAGGGCCTATTGGCCCATATTTCTTGATGCTTCTATATTGGTGCAGAGTCTTGAAGTGGGTAGAATATAGTTGTGCATTAATTGGCTGTTGATTGCTGGTGTCGACTTCTTAATGTGTAGTGCCTCGCAGATATCAAGCCGCCTGCTATCGCTGTATCTATCGATGATTTCCGTGTTTTTTGTTAAGAGTTCTCTGGTGATGGTCTGGTTGTTGGAAGAGATTATATGTTCCTTAATGGAGCCCTGTTGCTTATGCATCGTTAATCGCCTGGAAAGAGATATTGTTGTCTTGCCTATATACTGAATTCTTTGAAGCTTACAGTCCCTAAGTGGGCATTTGAAGGCATAGACGACATTGGTCTCTTTTAAAGCGTTCTGCTTTGTGTCTGGAGAGTT
This sequence comes from Procambarus clarkii, assembly GCF_040958095.1. Taxonomy (NCBI): domain Eukaryota; kingdom Metazoa; phylum Arthropoda; class Malacostraca; order Decapoda; family Cambaridae; genus Procambarus; species Procambarus clarkii. The sequence continues at coordinate 10,108,937 of NC_091202.1, read as the reverse complement.
TCTCTTGAGTAGGTTGGCTGTTTTCTTGGTTTTCTAGTAGATCGTCAATTGTATCTTCTGATTTTTGTCTGTAGGGATAACGTTTCTATTAACAATAGCTTTCAGGACCCTTTCCTCCATTTTATGAGCTGTGGAAAAGAAGTTCCTGTAAAATAGTCCAATAGGGGGTACAGGTGTTGTGTTAGTTGTCTCTTCAGAGGTTGCATGGCGTTTTACCTTCCTTCTTATGATGTCTTCAACGAAACCATTAGAGAAGCCGTTGTTGACTAGGACCTGCCTAACCCTACAGAGTTCTTCATCGACTTGCTTCCATCCTGAGCTGTGGCTGAGAGCACGGTCGACATAAGCGTTAACGACACTCCTTTTGTACCTGTCTGGGCAGTCACTGTTGACATTGAGGCACATTCCTATGTTTGTTTCCTTAGTGTAGACTGCAGTGTGGAAACCTCCGCTCCTTTCCATGACTGTTACATCTAGAAAGGGCAGCTTCCCATCCTTCTCCATCTCATAAGTGAAACGCAATACAGAATTCTGCTCAAATGCCTCCTTCAGCTCCTGCAGATGTCTGACATCAGGTACCTGTGTAAAAATGTCGTCAACATACCTGCAGTATATGGCCGGTTTCAAGTTCATGTCGACTAAGACCTTTTGTTCGATGGTACCCATGTAAAAGTTCGCAAAAATGATACCTAGGGGAGAACCCATGGCGACCCCATCTACTTGCTTATACATGTGCCCATCCGGGCTCAAGAAGGGTGCCTCTTTAATACAAGCTTGGAGTAGTTTCCTTAGAATGTTGTTTTTCCTTAGAATGTTGTCCTTGTTTTTACACAGGTACCTGATGTCAGACATCTGCAGGAGCTGAAGGAGGCATTTGAGTGGAATTCTGTGTTGCGTTTCACTTACGAGATGGAGAAGGATGGGAAGCTGCCCTTTCTAGGTGTTACAGTCATGGAAAGGAGCGAAGGTTTCCAAACTGCAGTCTACACGAAGGAAACAAACATAGGAATGTGTCTCAATGCCAACAGTGACTGCCCAGACAGGTACAAGAGGAGTGTCGTTAACGCTTATGTCGACCGTGCTCTCAGCCACAGCTCAGGATGGAAGCAAGTCGATGAAGAACTCTGTAGGGTAAGGCAGGTCCTAGTCAACAACGGCTTCTCCAATGGTTTCGTTGAAGACATCATAAGAAGGAAGGTGAAATGCCATGCAACCTCTGAAGAGACAACTAACACAGCACCTGTACCCCCTATTAGACTATTTTACAGGAACTTCTTTTCCACAGCTCATAAAACGGAGGAAAGGATCCTGAAAGATATTGTTAATAGAAACGTTATCCCTACAGACAAAAATCAGAAGATACAATTGACGATCTACTAAAAATCAAGAAAACGGCCAACCTACTCATGAGAAACTCTCCAGACACAAAGCAGAACGCTTTAAAAGAGACCAATGTCGTCTATGCCTTCAAATGCCCACTTGGGGACTGTAAGCCTCAAAGAATTCAGTACATAGGCAAGACAACAACATCTCTTTCCAGGCGATTAACGATGCATAAGCAACAGGGCTCCATTAAGGAACATATAATCTCTTCCAACAACCAGAGAACTCTTAACAAAAAACACGGAAATCATCGATAGATACAGCGATAGCAAGCGGCTTGATATCAGCGAGGCACTACACATTAAGAAGTCGACACCAGCAATCAACAGCCAATTAATGCACAACTATATTCTACCCACTTCAAGACTCTGCACCAATATAGAAGCATCAAGAAATATGGGCCAATAGGCCCTTTGCACTTACGTCCATTCTTCCCTTTTACTTACAAAATATTATACCCATTGTTTCGTGTTCTGTCTTGTGTTGTAAGTTTGTTTTCACCTCATCCAAAACTGTTGTAACATATCACCTCACCCAAATGCAGGTATAAAATCGAAACTGTTTAAACTCTGTTTAGTTATAGTTGTGTATGTGTAAACTAAAGTCTTTGAAAATGTAATTACGTTATTACGAAACGCGTTCAAGTGTCGCATCAGACTAGAAATATAAATGAATTTTGGAGAATTGATTTTTCAGTTATCATCAACAGTGAAAAGAAATATAAGAAATATTGAGAAAATTCGTGTTAGAATTATTAATCTTACTTTTTCGGTCATATTTATATCTTGTATATATACATATATATATATATATATATATATATATATATATATATATATATATATATATATATATATATATATATATATATATATATATATATATATATATATTTATATATATATATATATATATATATATATATATATATATATATATATATATATATATATATATATATATATATATATATATATATTTATATATATATATATATATATATATATATATATATATATATATATATATATATATATATATATATATATATATATATATATATATATATGCGAACAAGCCTGAATGGTCCCCAGGACAATATGCAACTGAAAACTCACACCCCAGAAGTGACTCGAACCCATACTCCCAGAAGCAACGCAACTGGTATGTACAAGACGCCTTAATCCACTTGACCATCACGACCGGACATAATGAGAGTAGTAGGGATGGCTCCACACAGACGATTTTTTTTTCTGGGAGAAAAATCTTCTGTGCGGGCCAGGGTTTTCAGGTTCCAAAGGGAAAAAATCGTCTGTGCGGGCCATGGTTTTCAGGTCCAAAATCCTCTGTGCGGGCCAGGGTTTTCAGGTTCCAAAGGGAAAAAATCGTCTGTGCGGGCCATGGTTTTCAGGTCCAAAATCCTCTGTGCGGGCCAGGGTTTTCAGGTCAAATATCGTCTGTGTGGAGCCAAGGTTTTCAGGTAAATTTGGGGAGTCACAGATTTGGAAGTAAGGATTTCTTATGAGCAAGTAATTTCTGAGATCTTAGAAGTTTGTTAAAAATTTCTTATGATGAAAATAAGTAGGAAAATCTTAAAGAAAAGTTTTAGAAAAAATCGTGTTTGTGTCACAGCATTTCCAGGAGAACTCTACGGACATATTTTACATGTTTTCAACTTACAAAAATCGTCTATGTAAGCCATAGTTTTTCAGGTAAATTTCGAAAATCACCTGTGCGGGCCAGGGTTTTCAGGGGCTCGTACATCACACCCCCTCCCTCCCCCCTTACCTCGTAATCTCTCGCGTCACCTTTATTTACTTTACGCCCGGCCAGCCAGTCGGCTCTTATCATATCTTATCTTCTCCATAATATCTCGACCGTCCCTCCTCTCTCTCTCTCTCCTCCTCCTATTTCCTTACAACTATTTTCAGAGTTTCAAATAATCATAGAAGTTTATTTATATGTTTATGACCGAATTTGTAAAAGGACCATTTTCAGAGAATATTGTCTTAGATGTTTTGTTAAGGAAAACAGACCACTTATCCATAACATTTAGTTTTATATCCATTTACGGCTATTTCATCTGTAAAGACCAAAATTGAACAGAGCCCAGTTTTAAGCTCATATTTCATCAGAGACCAGTTTATACCGAAATTCGCCAGAGTCTACTTTGAGAGCAAATTTCATCAGTGTCCTGTAATCTGTGAAAACTTGACAGAGACCATTTTATACCCAATTTTCGGCAGAGTCCAGTTTATGCTCAAATTCGCCAGAGTCTACTTTGAGAGCAAAATTAGTCAGAGACAGTTTTAAGCTCATATTTCATCAGAGTCCAGTTTATGCTCAAATTCGCCAGAGTCTACTTTAATAGCAAAATTCATCAGAGTCCAGTTCTTGATCGAAATTCATCAGAGTCCAGTTTTCTAGCAATTTTCATCAGTGTCCTGTAATCTGTGAAAATTTGACAGAGTTCAGTTCTTGATCGAAATTCATCAGAGTCCAGTTTTCTAGCAAAATTCGCCAGAGTCTACTTTGTGCCCAAATATTCAGAGTCCAGTTCATTATCGAAATTAATCAGAGTCCAATTAAAGACCCAAATTTGACAGAGACCACATTTTCGCTACTAGCAGTCCAATCCCCCTGAAATTTTAAACAGTCGTACTTCAAAGTTAGTAAATAAGATCAAGTCAGTTACTGAGCTCCAGCTCTTGTCCCCCACCCTCTTCCACCCTCAAGTCTTTGTAAATAAACCATCAATTTCCCCGAAATTTTTACCCTCTGTATTTCAGACATAGTAAATATGATGAAAACAATTATAAAACTCTAGCTCTTGTCCTCTGTCCAAGCTCACTTTGTAAATTCATTACTCTCAGTCCAAATCCCCCTGAGATTTAAACACCCAACTACATTTTCAGACATAGTAAATAAAAACCAGTTCAGTTATCAAGTTTCAACTCTTGTGCCCCAGCTTAGTTCATTTGTGCAAGTTCTTTATTTTCCAACTAAATCACCCTGAGATTTAAGATCACCTTATTTTCTAACGTAGTAAAATTAATCTGGACATTAGCCTTAGATCATCAGACATAAATATATTCGATCAAGTCCGTCTCCAGCTTATCTCTTATCCGAGTATACACATAACCCCAACCTGTTTAATTATCTTTCACCCCCTCCCACCTTCCTCCAATCTCATCCAAGTCTCATAAATTTAAATGTAGCTGTTAATTTGCGTTCTTTCCCCGTTCATAGCATATTCTCTGTAAGTTCAGATCTGTACTTAGTCTTACATATTCTCTAGTTCTTTCCCATTTTATACAAGACTTAAACAACTATTACCGTCTCCTCTATCTTATTTAAACATGAGTCATATGTAAATATACCCGACTCTTTCCATCCATTACAAGTCCTAGCTTGTTCACCGCCCAACTCACTACGCTATTTCTACTCTACATGTTATAGCATGTTTTCCGCTCATCTTGGTACCAACCCTTACAATCTCTCTCTCATTCCTTTACATGTCTCAGCATGTTCGCCTCGCATCTTACTACGCTGTCTACTTTACATGTTGTAGCATGTTTTCCGCACATCTTGATACCATCCCTTACAATCTCTCAATCCTTTACACATCCCAACTTTCAACCCTTTCTTACAATTTTCCTCCATCCCTCCGCTACATGTTCTTACCCGTTCATTACAGTCCACTACATATTCTCTAATCATCTCTGTACTAATTCTCAAAACTAGTTGTTTCTGTCATTTTAGTAAGTAAGTAAGTAGATCATCGTTATTAACAACAACAACAACAACAACAGTAACATTACTAATTCACAGTAAGTTACTACTGAGCATTTGGCAGTTATCCATTTTCAAAATAAGGTCAATATAAATCATTCTAAGACATCTTCGTACAATTAAAGATACTTGCTTGTGCACTAAGTCATTACTTACAGTAGCATCTTAAGGCATTGTTTTCGTAACTCAGTTTTATTAAACATACACCTTCATTAGTCAAAGGAAAACTTTTCAAGTCTTTGTATTCAATATTTCCGTTAAACTTACTACATCATGTCATTATTCGGTTTCATAATTAAGTACTTGTTTCAGTCCTCCAATGTAATAAGCAAATTATTCTATTAAGGATAAAGAAATCTTATTTAGAAGAGACATTAAGTTTATTACAACATTTAACGCATACAAGTGTTTTTAGTAGTTATACAGGTATTCAAGAAAATCATAAGTGTTCAAGAAGCAATCATATACAAGTGTTCTTAGTAGTTATACAAGTGTTCAAGAAAATCATAAGTGTTCAAGAAGCAATCATATACAAGTGTTCTTAGTAGTTATACAAGTGTTCAAGAAAATCATATACAAGTGTTCTTAGTAGTTATACAAGTGTTCAAGAAATCATAAGTGTTCAAGAAGCAATTGGATTTATTATATATAAAATATTTCCTCTACAAATTGGACAGCATTTCAGAGCTAAAAGACAACCACTGCATGTCACCATATGTTTACATGGTAGTATTACAATATTTATATTTTTATCCATACAAACTCTGCATAAAATATCTTCTTCCCAAGATTGTTCTATACAGTCCTTGTTTTCAACAGTGTTAGTACAAGTCTCCGGTAAAGTTTTCAATCCCAGATCTTCAAGCGTAGCTTCTTGTTCCTCTTTATCATCAACTGCCTCATAAATTAAGTCCCGTACCCGTAAATAAATATCTGTACCCTCTTGCATATACCTCAACACGATTTCTAGACATCTACTTTGTATAATAAAAGGTAACAAATCTCTGGATTCCTTAAGATACTCACTTAAAGCATATCTTATACTCTCCACAGGTATTAATTTTTGATGAATCAGATGTTTGAACTTATCCATACCCTCCATTAAGATATTAATTAAATCATTGTCTATAGGTTTTATAGGTAATGGTATTGTCAATCTAGCATTCTTAACAAATTCCTTGCCCCTTGCAAGAATAATGTAAGCACATTCTGGACTACATCTCGCATGTAACGTCCAAGGATCATCTTCTGGTCTCCAATTTCGTATTCCACAGGCGCAGTGATAGCAGCAGACGTGGTCACTTATACCTGAAAACCATAAAACAATTCAGCATTATCTCGTTACTATCTTTTAACTAATATTCATTATTTCTTTACTTATAACTCTATTAAGTTTAAAATAGTTAAAACACTTCATACCACAGTAAAAAAAACCAGCTTCTGCCAGCTCATGAGAAGTTTGCTTGACGCTTCCAGGCCATGTCATATCAAATGTCTCTAGGCGACATTTATAAGTTACCAATCCTGGATTCAGCGATTTCCTAAATTTTATCAATCCCAGATCTTCCTTAGGAGGAGCACCACCTAAAAAAATATAACGTAGTTACGTAAATTATTCTTTAGAAGAATAAGAAGTATCTATTTAAGCAATCAAGTTTTGTACAGAGTATATAAGACTGGTATAAGAATACATCATAAGAATATATACTTACTACTATCACTTATTTTCTTATTTCCCAGTTCTATTTTATGGGAAACAAATTCCAGTCCATATTTGAAAGCTATCTCAGACACCTCTAAAGAAACATTGTCACTCCTCTTGCCTCTAATAAAGGCACAGTCTTGATTAATGATCTTATGACGTCTTCTGGGGCTATCACCAACAATCCATGCACCTACTATACAATAACAAAATGCACACAAACAGTAATCACTATTGCGAAGGTAATAGAACCCATCTTCAACTAAGTCAATAGGGTTTAACCACTTAATGGGCCAATCCACAAATGTTTGTAGTCTAACTCCTGCACATTTAAGGCTTTCTATACTGTAAAACTTCCTGGCACACAAAGGATCCATCGTGTGAGGGCAGCACTAACTATTAGAGTAGGATAAGCAAGTATATATATCCCTAAAATAAGTATCGTACATCGCTACATATTTAACAGTTTCCCCATTTATAATAGACAGTAATCTCCTCTAAATACTTCTCTATTTAAAAATCCTTAAAGTTTCATAATTAAATAAAGCTCTTATATAAATACTTAGTAAACTACTTTCATTATTTATTAGACTTATTAGAAAAATACATCACTTTGGCAATCTCGCTAAAAGTATACTGTTACGTCATTATTCGTAGCTGCCGTACATAATGATAGATATATATATAATTTAGTAGTAAATTCTTATTTAATCTAATTAAAATATATGCTTAAAGCATCTATATCCTAAAATGAAATATACTATTAGTTATAATGTAATATATAATATCACTCTAAGGTAACAAAAATCCTTATTAATATATTCAAATAAGTGGTAACTTTTACATTTCCCCCAATATAAGAGCGCGGACCTCACATTAGGGATATTATTACGACTATCTGGATCGTATCTACTACCTTACGAGGAAGAAAATTCACCATGGATACTGTTCTGACAACTTGTCAGGGTTATTTAACCGACGATTCATTTTGTAATAATGAAACCTGTATTGTGTACGGAGTGAACTGTATATCCTGTGTTCCCCGAGGAATGGCCCTAGACTTAGCCAAGAAATATTCTCATGCTGACGCTTATAATGTTCGCCGACCCTTGTACAGTCTTAAGAGATGTATCCCTGAAGATCGTCCAGTACCAGGAACAATTCATATCTCTAAAGGAGAAAATCTTCCGTATATTGTTGCTATAGCCACACAATACGGTATTGGATTACCTATAGAAAGTAATAACATTGCTCAGGGAATTATAGAAAACTCAAAAGACAGAAACATGCTCTCTGGATTAAACGAAGATACATCCATTAATCGTCTCGTCTACTTCAAGAATGGTATGAAAGATTTATTTAACTCTATCAAGGGCTCTCCTCAAATTATGAGAGTTATAATACCAACAGGAATTGGGATTACATGTGTTCGAAGAGATAAAGTTTGGGAAAATACTTATCTTCCTGTTATTGAAGATATGTATAAACAGTTAAAACCCTACGGAGTGGAAGTTAAATTACTGTTTAACGAGGAGATTATGCAGAGGAAGAGCAAGTAACACTTGGCAACCTTTTGTGTGCGCAGTGTTTCTACGCGCAGCCTAAAGATGTATATATGCTTCCCCCGGAGTGATCTCTTACGGTGTCCTCCTCTTCTTGGATGTCAGAATCTACTTCAAGCTTGGATATTTAAGGCTATGGAGATCAAGACTATTATTGGAGACTTTGCCTCCCTGTCCGTCTACAATAATCACGACTGTTTATTGTACGATCTTGATGCTACGAGTGTACAAATGTGTAAAATTGTGCAAGGATTGTGGGATCGTTACCCATATGCGAGATTACATCGTGAAAACTTTCCTTACAAAAACAGGGCTGTTGTATCTTATCGCAGTAACCCTGGCAGTATACATATTGGAGAACCACCTGAATTTAACAACAGGATGGATGAAGATCCCCATCTACCCCTTATTATTGGTTTAGTGACTCAGTTTGCTAGTAGACCTGCAACTTTACCAGCATATGAAAATCCTCCGTGTGAAGTACGAAGTTTAGATGAACATTTTTACGATGGACTTGAAAAAGATACAGAATATCAGAGATGGCGCTGGTTTGAAAATGCTCTGAAGGAAGCCCTTGTTTACATTCTTAAAAGATGTGTTAAGAGAATTATTATTCCATATGGGTTTGGCATGTCAAGTTATTTGGACAACTGCGCAGTATGGGAAAGTAAATATTTGCCTATACTTGAGAAAATAGGACAAAAACTACGAAAACGAGGTATTGTACTCTTCATAGTACGTCCTGAAAACATCGTTCCTCCTCAGTCATCCACCCACGGCATCTTTGAAAATAAGATTCCATACATTGCTGTTCTTCAAAATGGACCCACAACTAATGCTACTGATGCTGCTAGGACACCTGAAGATGATGCTACGCCTGCTACCGCTGATGCTAGTTCACCTTCTATCAACACTAAGTTGTCTGATACAATTAATTCAACACCTGTTAATGTTACTACGTCTGTTGATACTAATGTTACAATGCGTGTTAGTAGTAGTTTTACAAATTTAGAAGAGAAGATGGATTGGGAATAATAATGTCTGTAAATAATTTATACTTTGTACATTTTTACAAATTAAATACATTGTACATTTTTACACATTAAATAACAAAATAGAAACTCGTGTGTTTATTTTCTCCCTTTTTTAATGTCTAAATGTCAACTCTACTTTTCTGAGTATATAGGAAGAGGTACGAAACTTTTTCTGTCTTACTTCAAGATGGATTGTTCTATGTACATGCAAGTGAAGCTTAAGCGTTTGAATAAGTGTATTATAGATGCTGATTTTACTAGTGATGAAATTCTAAAACCTGGAGACTGTCTTGTCTACGATTCTCATAATTTATCTGGTGGATTTGCACAACTGTTATGGGAAAAATATCCTTACAGTAAAGTTTCCGAGTGTGAAGTGGTACAGAATAATATAACTCCTGGTGGTATAGTACTTGCTTTATCTCCAGAACCAGAAATAAAACCTCATATTATAGGACTTCAATACAGTAGCTCTAATGAAGATCTAGGATTACAGAAAGATATTATTAAACGTTGGAGTTTTAAATCTGCAATAAGACAAATTTGTTGTCAGGCAAGAAATAATAATTTAATCCAGCGTATAATTATTCCATATGGTATTGGGTTTAATGACGGAATAGGATGGAGTAAAGAAGAACAACAAGAATGGGAGACACACTATTTTCCAGGACTAGCCCATTTAGCTTATGTTTTAAAGAATAATAAAAAAGAATTATTAATGGTTCGTATACCTCTTGGAGAAGATGTTACGGGGACTGGGAGAGAGAAGAAACAAGTAGAGGGTGGATCTAATAAACGGAAGAGAATGTCATAGTTAAAACTAGTAGATCTAAAATAATACATATAACTAATTTGGAAACTACAGCTAAGAGAGAGGGGCGGAGCGTAACAATCTCCGATGTGATAAGCTAGGTCGGGATATATCTTGCCATAAACTCCCCATCTCGGTCCAACAGTGAGAAGACATACTCGGATCGATGGCTGCTGTATACAGTAAGTGCTTATTGTATGATGTACTTACAGTACTCGTTATATTTGTTGTGATATAATTTTGCTTATTATTAAATATCTTTTAGTTTTGAAATATTATGATTATTTAATAGTCCCTGTGTTAAATATTGTATTTTTCTTTGTTTAAAGATTTACCCCATGTGATGGATGTGAAGAGTCTACCAGGGTTTGGAAGCATGCCTGATCTTGTGTCAGAAACTATATGGCAAAGTCCAGCTTCGACTGTTTTGTGGAAGAATATGCCCCTGGCGGAAAAACAGACTTATAAAGTGATGACACATACTGATAAATGTACGCATGAGAACATTGTTCCAGCTCTAGCAAAGTTTGTTAGCAAAAGTGAAAATGTTTTAATGATACTGATTGGTCGTGATTCCATAAAGTTGAAAGAAGAACTTCCATTGATAAAATGTGACATAGTCTTATTTAGCTTAAAAGAGAGTGTTACAGATGTACTCAAGAAACATGAGAATTGTCAAGTGTTGTTGCTGACGAAAATTCCTAGTAAGGCCGAGATGAAGAAAATTTCTTTGTTATTTAAAGGCGATAAAATAATTTGCACTTTTAGACCTAAACCCCGTTTTAAATACATATTTCCAGAATTTGAAGAAGTGCCTATAGGATGTAACTTAAAGGATAAATTTTTTATAAGAAAATTTGTGGATGAAATTGGTTCTCCAAATGCTGCAAACTGGTTTATTAATAAGTTGAGTTCTGAAGAACGAGAAGTGTATACTATAATGAGCCAGGATGAACTGCAACAGCAGGTAAATAGTAAGACTGTGAAAGAGCTTAGTATTATTCACCCTAAAACGGAAGAAGATGAACATTGGAGTTTAATTGATCATATGGAGGAGAGCTTTCCATCGTTTCCGTTAAATTTAATAAAGATGAGACCAGAAATAGGATATCATACCCCCCAAAAGATAGAAATAGAGGCAGTGATGAGATTTATAGGACAGGATCCTGTACTTGGTGTTTTCTCTGGTATGGCCTTTATTGAAAATCTTATTAGGATAAGACATACTAATGTGGTACGAGCTACAGACAATTACTCGAATATGGGTGGGAGTAAGTGGATGGAGGTTGAACAAATGGATGCTGTAGAAGCAGTTAGGACTTATTGTAATGACAGAGAAGTACTTCTAATGTCCTGGCCTGAATTGATTTGTGATGATAATGTTTATAGCGATGCTTTCTATGTTTTAAAGGAATTTAAGGGACAAAAACTAATCTATTTTGGAGAAGGGGAAGGGGGATGCTGTGCATGTGATGGATTTTTAACTTGCTGGATAGTGAGTTTCATTGTGTGAAATCAAATACATGTTTTACTTATAATTCTTTTATAAATTCAAATGTTTATTTCTATATAAGACTATAGTGTTTATGATTTCTTGAACACTTGTATAACTACTAAGAACACTTGTATGCGTTAAATGTTGTAATAAACTTAATGTCTCTTCTAAATAAGATTTCTTTATCCTTAATAGAATAATTTGCTTATTACATTGGAGGACTGAAACAAGTACTTAATTATGAAACCGAATAATGACATGATGTAGTAAGTTTAACGGAAATATTGAATACAAAGACTTGAAAAGTTTTCCTTTGACTAATGAAGGTGTATGTTTAATAAAACTGAGTTACGAAAACAATGCCTTAAGATGCTACTGTAAGTAATGACTTAGTGCACAAGCAAGTATCTTTAATTGTACGAAGATGTCTTAGAATGATTTATATTGACCTTATTTTGAAAATGGATAACTGCCAAATGCTCAGTAGTAACTTACTGTGAATTAGTAATGTTACTGTTGTTGTTGTTGTTGTTGTTAATAACGATGATCTACTTACTTACTTACTAAAATGACAGAAACAACTAGTTTTGAGAATTAGTACAGAGATGATTAGAGAATATGTAGTGGACTGTAATGAACGGGTAAGAACATGTAGCGGAGGGATGGAGGAAAATTGTAAGAAAGGGTTGAAAGTTGGGATGTGTAAAGGATTGAGAGATTGTAAGGGATGGTATCAAGATGTGCGGAAAACATGCTACAACATGTAAAGTAGACAGTGTAGTGAGTTGGGCGGTGAACAAGCTAGGACTTGTAATGGATGGAAGGAGTCGGGTATATTTACATATGACTCATGTTTAAATAAGATATGGGACACAGTAATACATGCTACAACATGTAAAGTAGACAGCGTAGTAAGATGCGAGGCGAACATGCTGAGACATGTAAAGGAATGAGAGAGAGATTGTAAGGGTTGGTACCAAGATGAGCGGAAAACATGCTATAACATGTAGAGTAGAAATAGCGTAGTGAGTTGGGCGGTGAACAAGCTAGGACTTGTAATGGATGGAAAGAGTCGGGTATATTTACATATGACTCATGTTTAAATAAGATAGAGGAGACGGTAATAGTTGTTTAAGTCTTGTATAAAATGGGAAAGAACTAGAGAATATGTAAGACTAAGTACAGATCTGAACTTACAGAGAATATGCTATGAACGGGGAAAGAACGCAAATTAACAGCTACATTTAAATTTATGAGACTTGGATGAGATTGGAGGAAGGTGGGAGGGGGTGAAAGATAATTAAACAGGTTGGGGTTATGTGTATACTCGGATAAGAGATAAGCTGGAGACGGACTTGATCGAATATATTTATGTCTGATGATCTAAGGCTAATGTCCAGATTAATTTTACTACGTTAGAAAATAAGGTGATCTTAAATCTCAGGGTGATTTAGTTGGAAAATAAAGAACTTGCACAAATGAACTAAGCTGGGGCACAAGAGTTGAAACTTGATAACTGAACTGGTTTTTATTTACTATGTCTGAAAATGTAGTTGGGTGTTTAAATCTCAGGGGGATTTGGACTGAGAGTAATGAATTTACAAAGTGAGCTTGGACAGAGGACAAGAGCTAGAGTTTTATAATTGTTTTCATCATATTTACTATGTCTGAAATACAGAGGGTAAAAATTTCGGGGAAATTGATGGTTTATTTACAAAGACTTGAGGGTGGAAGAGGGTGGGGGACAAGAGCTGGAGCTCAGTAACTGACTTGATCTTATTTACTAACTTTGAAGTACGACTGTTTAAAATTTCAGGGGGATTGGACTGCTAGTAGCGAAAATGTGGTCTCTGTCAAATTTGGGTCTTTAATTGGACTCTGATTAATTTCGATAATGAACTGGACTCTGAATATTTGGGCACAAAGTAGACTCTGGCGAATTTTGCTAGAAAACTGGACTCTGATGAATTTCGATCAAGAACTGAACTCTGTCAAATTTTCACAGATTACAGGACACTGATGAAAATTGCTAGAAAACTGGACTCTGATGAATTTCGATCAAGAACTGGACTCTGATGAATTTTGCTATTAAAGTAGACTCTGGCGAATTTGAGCATAAACTGGACTCTGATGAAATATGAGCTTAAAACTGTCTCTGACTAATTTTGCTCTCAAAGTAGACTCTGGCGAATTTGAGCATAAACTGGACTCTGCCGAAAATTGGGTATAAAATGGTCTCTGTCAAGTTTTCACAGATTACAGGACACTGATGAAATTTGCTCTCAAAGTAGACTCTGGCGAATTTCGGTATAAACTGGTCTCTGATGAAATATGAGCTTAAAACTGGGCTCTGTTCAATTTTGGTCTTTACAGATGAAATAGCCGTAAATGGATATAAAACTAAATGTTATGGATAAGTGGTCTGTTTTCCTTAACAAAACATCTAAGACAATATTCTCTGAAAATGGTCCTTTTACAAATTCGGTCATAAACATATAAATAAACTTCTATGATTATTTGAAACTCTGAAAATAGTTGTAAGGAAATAGGAGGAGGAGAGAGAGAGAGAGGAGGGACGGTCGAGATATTATGGAGAAGATAAGATATGATAAGAGCCGACTGGCTGGCCGGGCGTAAAGTAAATAAAGGTGACGCGAGAGATTACGAGGTAAGGGGGGAGGGAGGGGGTGTGATGTACGAGCCCCTGAAAACCCTGGCCCGCACAGGTGATTTTCGAAATTTACCTGAAAAACTATGGCTTACATAGACGATTTTTGTAAGTTGAAAACATGTAAAATATGTCCGTAGAGTTCTCCTGGAAATGCTGTGACACAAACACGATTTTTTCTAAAACTTTTCTTTAAGATTTTCCTACTTATTTTCATCATAAGAAATTTTTAACAAACTTCTAAGATCTCAGAAATTACTTGCTCATAAGAAATCCTTACTTCCAAATCTGTGACTCCCCAAATTTACCTGAAAACCTTGGCTCCACACAGACGATATTTGACCTGAAAACCCTGGCCCGCACAGAGGATTTTGGACCTGAAAACCATGGCCCGCACAGACGATTTTTTCCCTTTGGAACCTGAAAACCCTGGCCCGCACAGAGGATTTTGGACCTGAAAACCATGGCCCGCACAGACGATTTTTTCCCTTTGGAACCTGAAAACCCTGGCCCGCACAGAAGATTTTTCTCCCAGAAAAAAAAATCGTCTGTGTGGAGCCATCCCTACTACTAATGAGGTGATAGCCGAGGCTATTTGAACCACCCCACCGCCGGCACTCGGATAGTAATCTTGGGCATAGCATTTTACCAAATCACCTCATTCTTTGGGGCACACGTGAGGAACACAAATGCGAACAAGCCTGAATGGTCCCCAGGACAATATGCAACTGAAAACTCACACCCCAGAAGTGACTCAAACCCATACTCCCAGAAGCAACGCAACTGGTATGTACAAGACGCCTTAATCCACTTGACCATCACGACCGGACATAATGAGGTGATAGCCGAGGCTATTTGAACCACCCCACCTCCGGCACTCGGATAGTAATCTTGGGCATAGCATTTTACCAAATCACCTCATTCTTTGGGGCACACGTGAGGAACACAAATGCGAACAAGCCTGAATGGTCCCCAGGACAATATGCAACTGAAAACTCACACCCCAGAAGTGACTCGAACCCATACTCCCAGAAGCAACGCAACTGGTATGTACAAGACGCCTTAATCCACTTGACCATCACGACCGGACATAATGAGGTGATAGCCGAGGCTATTTGAACCACCCCACCGCCGGCACTCGGATAGTAATCTTGGGCATAGCATTTTACCAAATCACCTCATTCTTTGGGGCACACGTGAGGAACACAAATGCGAACAAGCCTGAATGGTCCCCAGGACAATATGCAACTGAAAACTCACACCCCAGAAGTGACTCGAACCCATACTCCCAGAAGCAACGCAACTGGTATGTACAAGACGCCTTAATCCACTTGACCATCACGACCGGACATAATGAGGTGATAGCCGAGGCTATTTGAACCACCCCACCGCCGGCACTCGGATAGTAATCTTGGGCATAGCATTTTACCAAAACACCTCATTCTTTGGGGCACACGTGAGGAACACAAATGCGAACAAGCCTGAATGGTCCCCAGGACAATATGCAACTGAAAACTCTCACCCCAGAAGTGACTCGAACCCATACTCCCAGAAGCAACGCAACTGGTATGTACAAGACGCCTTAATCCACTTGACCATCACGACCGGACATAATGAGGTGATAGCCGAGGCTATTTGAACCACCCCACCGCCGGCACTCGGATAGTAATCTTGGGCATAGCATTTTAGCAAATCACCTCATTCTTTGGGGCACATGTGAGGAACACAAATGCGAACAAGCCTGAATGGTCCCCAGGACAATATGCAACTGAAAACTCACACCCCAGAAGTGACTCGAACCCATACTCCCAGAAGCAACGCAACTGGTATGTACAAGACGCCTTAATCCACTTGACCATCACGACCGGACATAATGAGGTGATAGCCGAGGCTATTTGAACCACCCCACCGCCGGCACTCGGATAGTAATCTTGGGCATAGCATTTTACCAAATCACCTCATTCTTTGGGGCACACGTGAGGAACACAAATGCGAACAAGCCTGAATGGTCCCCAGGACAATATGCAACTGAAAACTCACACCCCAGAAGTGACTCGAACCCATACTCCCAGAAGCAACGCAACTGGTATGTACAAGACGCCTTAATCCACTTGACCATCACGACCGGACATAATGAGGTGATAGCCGAGGCTATTTGAACCACCCCACCGCCGGCACTCGGATAGTAATCTTGGGCATAGCATTTTACCAAATCACCTCATTCTTTGGGGCACACGTGAGGAACACAAATGCGAACAAGCCTGAATGGTCCCCAGGACAATATGCAACTGAAAACTCACACCCCAGAAGTGACTCGAACCCATACTCCCAGAAGCAACGCAACTGGTATGTACAAGACGCCTTAATCCACTTGACCATCACGACCGGACATAATGAGGTGATAGCCGAGGCTATTTGAACCACCCCACCGCCGGCACTCGGATAGTAATCTTGGGCATAGCATTTTACCAAATCACCTCATTCTTTGGGGCACACGTGAGGAACACAAATGCGAACAAGCCTGAATGGTCCCCAGGACAATATGCAACTGAAAACTCACACCCCAGAAGTGACTCGAACCCATACTCCCAGAAGCAACGCAACTGGTATGTACAAGACGCCTTAATCCACTTGACCATCACGACCGGACATAATGAGGTGATAGCCGAGGCTATTTGAACCACCCCACCGCCGGCACTCGGATAGTAATCTTGGGCATAGCATTTTACCAAATCACCTCATTCTTTGGGGCACACGTGAGGAACACAAATGCGAACAAGCCTGAATGGTCCCCAGGACAATATGCAACTGAAAACTCACACCCCAGAAGTGACTCGAACCCATACTCCCAGAAGCAACGCAACTGGTATGTACAAGACGCCTTAATCCACTTGACCATCACGACCGGACATAATGAGGTGATAGCCGAGGCTATTTGAACCACCCCACCGCCGGCACTCGGATAGTAATCTTGGGCATAGCATTTTACCAAATCACCTCATTCTATGGGGCACACGTGAGGAACACAAATGCGAACAAGCTGAATGGTCCCCAGGACAATATGGAACTGAAAACTCACACCCCAGAAGTGACTCGAACCCATACTCCCAGAAGCAACGCAACTGGTATGTACAAGACGCCTTAATCCACTTGACCATCACGACCGGACATAATGAGGTGATAGCCGAGGCTATTTGAACCACCCCACCGCCGGCACTCAGATAGTAATCTTGGGCATAGCATTTTACCAAATCACCTCATTCTTTGGGGCACACGTGAGGAACACAAATGCGAACAAGCCTGAATGGTCCCCAGGACAATATGCAACTGAAAACTCACACCCCAGAAGTGACTCGAACCCATACTCCCAGAAGCAACGCAACTGGTATGTACAAGACGCCTTAATCCACTTGACCATCACGACCGGACATAATGAGGTGATAGCCGAGGCTATTTGAACCACCCCACCGCCGGCACTCGGATAGTAATCTTGGGCATAGCATTTTACCAAATCACCTCATTCTTTGGGGCACACGTGAGGAACACAAATGCGAACAAGCCTGAATGGTCCCCAGGACAATATGCAACTGAAAACTCACACCCCAGAAGTGACTCGAACCCATACTCCCAGAAGCAACGCAACTGGTATGTACAAGACGCCTTAATCCACTTGACCATCACGACCGGACATAATGAGGTGATAGCCGAGGCTATTTGAACCACCCCACCGCCGGCACTCGGATAGTAATCTTGGGCATAGCATTTTACCAAATCACCTCATTCTTTGGGGCACACGTGAGGAACACAAATGCGAACAAGCCTGAATGGTCCCCAGGACAATATGCAACTGAAAACTCACACCCCAGAAGTGACTCGAACCCATACTCCCAGAAGCAACGCAACTGGTATGTACAAGACGCCTTAATCCACTTGACCATCACGACCGGACATAATGAGGTGATAGCCGAGGCTATTTGAACCACCCCACCGCCGGCACTCGGATAGTAATCTTGGGCATAGCATTTTACCAAATCACCTCATTCTTTGGGGCACACGTGAGGAACACAAATGCGAACAAGCCTGAATGGTCCCCAGGACAATATGCAACTGAAAACTCACACCCCAGAAGTGACTCGAACCCATACTCCCAGAAGCAACGCAACTGGTATGTACAAGACGCCTTAATCCACTTGACCATCACGACCGGACATAATGAGGTGATAGCCGAGGCTATTTGAACCACCCCACCGCCGGCACTCGGATAGTAATCTTGGGCATAGCATTTTACCAAATCACCTCATTCTTTGGGGCACACGTGAGGAACACAAATGCGAACAAGCCTGAATGGTCCCCAGGACAATATGCAACTGAAAACTCACACCCCAGAAGTGACTCGAACCCATACTCCCAGAAGCAACGCAACTGGTATGTACAAGACGCCTTAATCCACTTGACCATCACGACCGGACATAATGAGGTGATAGCCGAGGCTATTTGAACCACCCCACCGCCGGCACTCGGATAGTAATCTTGGGCATAGCATTTTACCAAATCACCTCATTCTTTGGGGCACACGTGAGGAACACAAATGCGAACAAGCCTGAATGGTCCCCAGGACAATATGCAACTGAAAACTCACACCCCAGAAGTGACTCGAACCCATACTCCCAGAAGCAACGCAACTGGTATGTACAAGACGCCTTAATCCACTTGACCATCACGACCGGACATAATGAGGTGATAGCCGAGGCTATTTGAACCACCCCACCGCCGGCACTCGGATAGTAATCTTGGGCATAGCATTTTACCAAATCACCTCATTCTTTGGGGCACATGTGAGGAACACAAATGCGAACAAGCCTGAATGGTCCCCAGGACAATATGCAACTGAAAACTCACACCCCAGAAGTGACTCGAACCCATACTCCCAGAAGCAACGCAACTGGTATGTACAAGACGCCTTAATCCACTTGACCATCACGACCGGACATAATGAGGTGATAGCCGAGGCTATTTGAACCACCCCACCGCCGGCACTCGGATAGTAATCTTGGGCATAGCATTTTACCAAATCACCTCATTCTTTGGGGCACACGTGAGGAACACAAATGCGAACAAGCCTGAATGGTCCCCAGGACAATATGCAACTGAAAACTCACACCCCAGAAGTGACTCGAACCCATACTCCCAGAAGCAACGCAACTGGTATGTACAAGACGCCTTAATCCACTTGACCATCACGACCGGACATAATGAGGTGATAGCCGAGGCTATTTGAACCACCCCACCGCCGGCACTCGGATAGTAATCTTGGGCATAGCATTTTACCAAATCACCTCATTCTTTGGGGCACACGTGAGGAACACAAATGCGAACAAGCCTGAATGGTCCCCAGGACAATATGCAACTGAAAACTCACACCCCAGAAGTGACTCGAACCCATACTCCCAGAAGCAACGCAACTGGTATGTACAAGACGCCTTAATCCACTTGACCATCACGACCGGACATAATGAGGTGATAGCCGAGGCTATTTGAACCACCCCACCGCCGGCACTCGGATAGTAATCTTGGGCATAGCATTTTACCAAATCACCTCATTCTTTGGGGCACACGTGAGGAACACAAATGCGAACAAGCCTGAATGGTCCCCAGGACAATATGCAACTGAAAACTCACACCCCAGAAGTGACTCGAACCCATACTCCCAGAAGCAACGCAACTGGTATGTACAAGACGCCTTAATCCACTTGACCATCACGACCGGACATAATGAGGTGATAGCCGAGGCTATTTGAACCACCCCACCGCCGGCACTCGGATAGTAATCTTGGGCATAGCATTTTACCAAATCACCTCATTCTTTGGGGCACACGTGAGGAACACAAATGCGAACAAGCCTGAATGGTCCCCAGGACAATATGCAACTGAAAACTCACACCCCAGAAGTGACTCGAACCCATACTCCCAGAAGCAACGCAACTGGTATGTACAAGACGCCTTAATCCACTTGACCATCACGACCGGACATAATGAGGTGATAGCCGAGGCTATTTGAACCACCCCACCGCCGGCACTCGGATAGTAATCTTGGGCATAGCATTTTACCAAATCACCTCATTCTTTGGGGCACATGTGAGGAACACAAATGCGAACAAGCCTGAATGGTCCCCAGGACAATATGCAACTGAAAACTCACACCCCAGAAGTGACTCGAACCCATACTCCCAGAAGCAACGCAACTGGTATGTACAAGACGCCTTAATCCACTTGACCATCACGACCGGACATAATGAGGTGATAGCCGAGGCTATTTGAACCACCCCACCGCCGGCACTCGGATAGTAATCTTGGGCATAGCATTTTACCAAATCACCTCATTCTTTGGGGCACACGTGAGGAACACAAATGCGAACAAGCCTGAATGGTCCCCAGGACAATATGCAACTGAAAACTCACACCCCAGAAGTGACTCGAACCCATACTCCCAGAAGCAACGCAACTGGTATGTACAAGACGCCTTAATCCACTTGACCATCACGACCGGACATAATGAGTTTTCAGTTGCATATTGTCCTGGGGACCATTCAGGCTTGTTCGCATTTGTGTTCCTCACGTGTGCCCCAAAGAATGAGGTGATTTGGTAAAATGCTATGCCCAAGATTACTATCCGAGTGCCGGCGGTGGGGTGGTTCAAATAGCCTCGGCTATCACCTCATTATGTCCGGTCGTGATGGTCAAGTGGATTAAGGCGTCTTGTACATACCAGTTGCGTTGCTTCTGGGAGTATGGGTTCGAGTCACTTCTGGGGTGTGAGTTTTCAGTTGCATATTGTCCTGGGGACCATTCAGGCTTGTTCGCATTTGTGTTCCTCACGTGTGCCCCAAAGAATGAGGTGATTTGGTAAAATGCTATGCCCAAGATTACTATCCGAGTGCCGGCGGTGGGGTGGTTCAAATAGCCTCGGCTATCACCTCATTATGTCCGGTCGTGATGGTCAAGTGGATTAAGGCGTCTTGTACATACCAGTTGCGTTGCTTCTGGGAGTATGGGTTCGAGTCACTTCTGGGGTGTGAGTTTTCAGTTGCATATTGTCCTGGGGACCATTCAGGCTTGTTCGCATTTGTGTTCCTCACGTGTGCCCCAAAGAATGAGGTGATTTGGTAAAATGCTATGCCCAAGATTACTATCCGAGTGCCGGCGGTGGGGTGGTTCAAATAGCCTCGGCTATCACCTCATTATGTCCGGTCGTGATGGTCAAGTGGATTAAAGCGTCTTGTACATACCAGATGCGTTGCTTCTGGGAGTATGGGTTCGAGTCACTTCTGGGGTGTGAGTTTTCAATTGCATATTGTCCTGGGGACCATTCAGGCTTGTTCGCATTTGTGTTCCTCACGTGTGCCCCAAAGAATGAGGTGATTTGGTAAAATGCTATGCCCAAGATTACTATCCGAGTGCCGGCGGTGGGGTGGTTCAAATAGCCTCGGCTATCACCTCATTATGTCCGGTCGTGATGGTCAAGTGGATTAAGGCGTCTTGTACATACCAGTTGCGTTGCTTCTGGGAGTATGGGTTCGAGTCACTTCTGGGGTGTGAGTTTTCAGTTGCATATTGTCCTGGGGACCATTCAGGCTTGTTCGCATTTGTGTTCCTCACGTGTGCCCCAAAGAATGAGGTGATTTGGTAAAATGCTATGCCCAAGATTACTATCCGAGTGCCGGCGGTGGGGTGGTTCAAATAGCCTCGGCTATCACCTCATTATGTCCGGTCGTGATGGTCAAGTGGATTAAGCCGTCTTGTACATACCAGTTGCGTTGCTTCTGGGAGTATGGGTTCGAGTCACTTCTGGGGTGTGAGTTTTCAGTTGCATATTGTCCTGGGGACCATTCAGGCTTGTTCGCATTTGTGTTCCTCACGTGTGCCCCAAAGAATGAGGTGATTTGGTAAAATGCTATGCCCAAGATTACTATCCGAGTGCCGGCGGTGGGGTGGTTCAAATAGCCTCGGCTATCATCTCATTATGTCCGGTCGTGATGGTCAAGTGGATTAAGGCGTCTTGTACATACCAGTTGCGTTGCTTCTGGGAGTATGGGTTCGAGTCACTTCTGGGGTGTGAGTTTTCAGTTGCATATTGTCCTGGGGACCATTCAGGCTTGTTCGCATTTGTGTTCCTCACGTGTGCCCCAAAGAATGAGGTGATTTGGTAAAATGCTATACCCAAGATTACTATCCGAGTGCCGGCGGTGGGGTGGTTCAAATAGCCTCGGCTATCACCTCATTATGTCCGGTCGTGATGGTCAAGTGGATTAAAGCGTCTTGTACATACCAGTTGCGTTGCTTCTGGGAGTATGGGTTCGAGTCACTTCTGGGGTGTGAGTTTTCAGTTGCATATTGTCCTGGGGACCATTCAGGCTTGTTCGCATTTGTGTTCCTCATGTGTGCCCCAAAGAATGAGCTAGGTGATTTGGTAAAATGCTATGCCCAAGATTACTATCCGAGTGCCGGCGGTGGGGTGGTTCAAATAGCCTCGGCTATCACCTCATTATGTCCGGTCGTGATGGTCAAGTGGATTAAGGCGTCTTGTACATACCAGTTGCGTTGCTTCTGGGAGTATGGGTTCGAGTCACTTCTGGGGTGTGAGTTTTCAGTTGCATATTGTCCTGGGGACCATTCAGGCTTGTTCGCATTTGTGTTCCTCACGTGTGCCCCAAAGAATGAGGTGATTTGGTAAAATGCTATGCCCAAGATTACTATCCGAGTGCCGGCGGTGGGGTGGTTCAAATAGCCTCGGCTATCACCTCATTATGTCCGGTCGTGATGGTCAAGTGGATTAAGGCGTCTTGTACATACCAGTTGCGTTGCTTCTGGGAGTATGGGTTCGAGTCACTTCTGGGGTGTGAGTTTTCAGTTGCATATTGTCCTGGGGACCATTCAGGCTTGTTCGCATTTGTGTTCCTCACGTGTGCCCCAAAGAATGAGGTGATTTGGTAAAATGCTATGCCCAAGATTACTATCCGAGTGCCGGCGGTGGGGTGGTTCAAATAGCCTCGGCTATCACCTCATTATGTCCGGTCGTGATGGTCAAGTGGATTAAGGCGTCTTGTACATACCAGTTGCGTTGCTTCTGGGAGTATGGGTTCGAGTCACTTCTGGGGTGTGAGTTTTCAGTTGCATATTGTCCTGGGGACCATTCAGGCTTGTTCGCATTTGTGTTCCTCACGTGTGCCCCAAAGAATGAGGTGATTTGGTAAAATGCTATGCCCAAGATTACTATCCGAGTGCCGGCGGTGGGGTGGTTCAAATAGCCTCGGCTATCACCTCATTATGTCCGGTCATGATGGTCAAGTGGATTAAGGCGTCTTGTACATACCAGTTGCGTTGCTTCTGGGAGTATGGGTTCGAGTCACTTCTGGGGTGTGAGTTTTCAGTTGCATATTGTCCTGGGGACCATTCAGGCTTGTTCGCATTTGTGTTCCTCACGTGTGCCCCAAAGAATGAGGTGATTTGGTAAAATGCTATGCCCAAGATTACTATCCGAGTGCCGGCGGTGGGGTGGTTCAAATAGCCTCGGCTATCACCTCATTATGTCCGGTCGTGATGGTCAAGTGGATTAAGGCGTCTTGTACATACCAGTTGCGTTGCTTCTGGGAGTATGGGTTCGAGTCACTTCTGGAGTGTGAGTTTTCAGTTGCATATTGTCCTGGGGACCATTCAGGCTTGTTCGCATTTGTGTTCCTCATGTGTGCCCCAAAGAATGAGGTGATTTGGTAAAATGCTATGCCCAAGATTACTATCCGAGTGCCGGCGGTGGGGTGGTTCAAATAGCCTCGGCTATCACCTCATTACGTCCGGTCGTGATGGTCAAGTGGATTAAGGCGTCTTGTACATACCAGTTGCGTTGCTTCTGGGAGTATGGGTTCGAGTCACTTCTGGGGTGTGAGTTTTCAGTTGCATATTGTCCTGGGGACCATTCAGGCTTGTTCGCATTTGTGTTCCTCACGTGTGCCCCAAAGAATGAGGTGATTTGGTAAAATGCTATGCCCAAGATTACTATCCGAGTGCCGGCGGTGGGGTGGTTCAAATAGCCTCGGCTATCACCTCATTATGTCCGGTCGTGATGGTCAAGTGGATTAAGGCGTCTTGTACATACCAGTTGCGTTGCTTCTGGGAGTATGGGTTCGAGTCACTTCTGGGGTGTGAGTTTTCAGTTGCATATTGTCCTGGGGACCATTCAGGCTTGTTCGCATTTGTGTTCCTCACGTGTGCCCCAAAGAATGAGGTGATTTGGTAAAATGCTATGCCCAAGATTACTATCCGAGTGCCGGCCGTGGGGTGGTTCAAATAGCCTCGGCTATCACCTCATTATGTCCGGTCGTGATGGTCAAATGGATTAAGGCGTCTTGTACATACCAGTTGCGTTGCTTCTGGGAGTATGGGTTCGAGTCACTTCTGGGGTGTGAGTTTTCAGTTGCATATTGTCCTGGGGACCATTCAGGCTTGTTCGCATTTGTGTTCCTCACGTGTGCCCCAAAGAATGAGGTGATTTGGTAAAATGCTATGCCCAAGATTACTATCCGAGTGCCGGCGGTGGGGTGGTTCAAATAGCCTCGGCTATCACCTCATTATGTCCGGTCGTGATGGTCAAGTGGATTAAGGCGTCTTGTACATACCAGTTGCGTTGCTTCTGGGAGTATGGGTTCGAGTCACTTCTGGGGTGTGAGTTTTCAGTTGCATATTGTCCTGGGGACCATTCAGGCTTGTTCGCATTTGTGTTCCTCACGTGTGCCCCAAAGAATGAGGTGATTTGGTAAAATGCTATGCCCAAGATTACTATCCGAGTGCCGGCGGTGGGGTGGTTCAAATAGCCTCGGCTATCACCTCATTATGTCCGGTCGTGATGGTCAAGTGGATTAAGGCGTCTTGTACATACCAGTTGCGTTGCTTCTGGGAGTATGGGTTCGAGTCACTTCTGGGGTGTGAGTTTTCAGTTGCATATTGTCCTGGGGACCATTCAGGCTTGTTCGCATTTGTGTTCCTCACGTGTGCCCCAAAGAATGAGGTGATTTGGTAAAATGCTATGCCCAAGATTACTATCCGAGTGCCGGCGGTGGGGTGGTTCAAATAGCCTCGGCTATCACCTCATTATGTCCGGTCGTGATGGTCAAGTGGATTAAGGCGTCTTGTACATACCAGTTGCGTTGCTTCTGGGAGTATGGGTTCGAGTCACTTCTGGGGTGTGAGTTTTCAGTTGCATATTGTCCTGGGGACCATTCAGGCTTGTTCGCATTTGTGTTCCTCACGTGTGCCCCAAAGAATGAGGTGATTTGGTAAAATGCTATGCCCAAGATTACTATCCGAGTGCCGGCGGTGGGGTGGTTCAAATAGCCTCGGCTATCACCTCATTATGTCCGGTCGTGATGGTCAAGTGGATTAAGGCGTCTTGTACATACCAGTTGCGTTGCTTCTGGGAGTATGGGTTCGAGTCACTTCTGGGGTGTGAGTTTTCAGTTGCATATTGTCCTGGGGACCATTCAGGCTTGTTCGCATTTGTGTTCCTCACGTGTGCCCCAAAGAATGAGGTGATTTGGTAAAATGCTATGCCCAAGATTACTATCCGAGTGCCAGCGGTGGGGTGGTTCAAATAGCCTCGGCTATCACCTCATTATGTCCGGTCGTGATGGTCAAGTGGATTAAGGCGTCTTGTACATACCAGTTGCGTTGCTTCTGGGAGTATGGGTTCGAGTCACTTCTGGGGTGTGAGTTTTCAGTTGCATATTGTCCAGGGGACCATTCAGGCTTGTTCGCATTTGTGTTCCTCACATGTGCCCCAAAGAATGAGGTGATTTGGTAAAATGCTATGCCCAAGATTACTATCCGAGTGCCGGCGGTGGGGTGGTTCAAATAGCCTCGGCTATCACCTCATTATGTCCGGTCGTGATGGTCAAGTGGATTAAGGCGTCTTGTACATACCAGTTGCGTTGCTTCTGGGAGTATGGGTTCGAGTCACTTCTGGGGTGTGAGTTTTCAGCTGCATATTGTCCTGGGGACCATTCAGGCTTGTTCGCATTTGTGTTCCTCACGTGTGCCCCAAAGAATGAGGTGATTTGGTAAAATGCTATGCCCAAGATTACTATCCGAGTGCCGGCGGTGGGGTGGTTCAAATAGCCTCGGCTATCACCTCATTATGTCCGGTCGTGATGGTCAAGTGGATTAAGGCGTCTTGTACATACCAGTTGCGTTGCTTCTGGGAGTATGGGTTCGAGTCACTTCTGGGGTGTGAGTTTTCAGTTGCATATTGTCCTGGGGACCATTCAGGCTTGTTCGCATTTGTGTTCCTCACGTGTGCCCCAAAGAATGAGGTGATTTGGTAAAATGCTATGCCCAAGATTACTATCCGAGTGCCGGCGGTGGGGTGGTTCAAATAGCCTCGGCTATCACCTCATTATGTCCGGTCGTGATGGTCAAGTGGATTAAGGCGTCTTGTACATACCAGTTGCGTTGCTTCTGGGAGTATGGGTTCGAGTCACTTCTGGGGTGTGAGTTTTCAGTTGCATATTGTCCTGGGGACCATTCAGGCTTGTTCGCATTTGTGTTCCTCATGTGTGCCCCAAAGAATGAGGTGATTTGGTAAAATGCTATGCCCAAGATTACTATCCGAGTGCCGGCGGTGGGGTGGTTCAAATAGCCTCGGCTATCACCTCATTACGTCCGGTCGTGATGGTCAAGTGGATTAAGGCGTCTTGTACATACCAATTGCGTTGCTTCTGGGAGTATGGGTTCGAGTCACTTCTGGGGTGTGAGTTTTCAGTTGCATATTGTCCTGGGGACCATTCAGGCTTGTTCGCATTTGTGTTCCTCACGTGTGCCCCAAAGAATGAGGTGATTTGGTAAAATGCTATGCCCAAGATTACTATCTGAGTGCCGGCGGTGGGGTGGTTCAAATAGCCTCGGCTATCACCTCATTATGTCCGGTCGTGATGGTCAAGTGGATTAAGGCGTCTTGTACATACCAGTTGCGTTGCTTCTGGGAGTATGGGTTCGAGTCACTTCTGGGGTGTGAGTTTTCAGTTGCATATTGTCCTGGGGACCATTCAGGCTTGTTCGCATTTGTGTTCCTCACGTGTGCCCCAAAGAATGAGGTGATTTGGTAAAATGCTATGCCCAAGATTACTATCCGAGTGCCGGCGGTGGGGTGGTTCAAATAGCCTCGGCTATCACCTCATTATGTCCGGTCGTGATGGTCAAGTGGATTAAGGCGTCTTGTACATACCAGTTGCGTTGCTTCTGGGAGTATGGGTTCGAGTCACTTCTGGGGTGTGAGTTTTCAGTTGCATATTGTCCTGGGGACCATTCAGGCTTGTTCGCATTTGTGTTCCTCACGTGTGCCCCAAAGAATGAGGTGATTTGGTAAAATGCTATGCCCAAGATTACTATCCGAGTGCCGGCGGTGGGGTGGTTCAAATAGCCTCGGCTATCACCTCATTATGTCCGGTCGTGATGGTCAAGTGGATTAAGGCGTCTTGTTCATACCAGTTGCGTTGCTTCTGGGAGTATGGGTTCGAGTCACTTCTGGGGTGTGAGTTTTCAGTTGCATATTGTCCTGGGGACCATTCAGGCTTGTTCGCATTTGTGTTCCTCACGTGTGCCCCAAAGAATGAGGTGATTTGGTAAAATGCTATGCCCAAGATTACTATCCGAGTGCCGGCGGTGGGGTGGTTCAAATAGCCTCGGCTATCACCTCATTATGTCCGGTCGTGATGGTCAAGTGGATTAAGGCGTCTTGTACATACCAGTTGCGTTGCTTCTGGGAGTATGGGTTCGAGTCACTTCTGGGGTGTGAGTTTTTATTTATATATATATATATATATATATATATATATATATATATATATATATATATATATATATATATATATATATATATATGTCGTACCTAGTAGCCAGAACTCACTTCTCAGCCTATTATTCAAGGCCCGATTTGCCTAATAAGCCAAGTTTTCCAGAATTAATATATTTACTATAATTTTTTTCTTATGAAATGATAAAGCTACCCTTTTCACTATGTATGAGGTCAATTTTTTTTTATTGGAGTTAAAATTAACGTAGATATATGACCGAACCTAACCAACCCTACCTAACCTAACCTATCCTATATATATAGGTAAGGTTAGGTTAGGTAGCCAAAAAAAGCTAGGTTAGGTTAGGTTAGGTAGGTTAGGTAGACGAAAAAACATTAATTCATGAAAACTTGGCTTATTAGGCAAATCGGGCCTTGCATAGTAGGCTGAGAAGTGAGTTCTGGCTACTAGGTACGACATATATATATATATATATATATATATATATATATATATATATATATATATATATATATATATATATATATATATATATATATATTATATATACTTATTAAATCTATAACTTACAAGTAAGTAAGTAATTATCAAAAGAAGGCACCAAACCGGGGAGGCTATGTAGCACCATCAAATGTGCGGAATAATCAGAGGGCGCTAAATATCACCAAGGATGCCAATACGAGAACAAAAACGCATAAGGCGAACGATATCAAAAGTATCCGAGTCACCAAGAATTCCACTGAGGGACTGGCGACCGTGAGGGGCGGTCGGAAAGCAAGACACACGCTCGTCCTGGAAGTCAGGACATTCAAGAAGGACATGCACGACCGTAAGAGGGACAATGCAATTAGGACAATAAGGAGCATGGCGGCGCTCCATTTAGTGACCATGGGTTAAGCGAGTATGGCCAATACGCAACCTCGCCAGAGGTGTTTCCCATCGCCGGTTACGGTGGAAGGAGGACGGCCATGAGGAAACACAACATTTAAGAGTACGAAGTCTGTTACCAGTAACAGACGACCAAGAAGCCTGCCAACGGGTAAGAATGGAGGAATGGATAACAGGGTAAAAGTCGGAATATAGAATACCTTTACGAGAGATGGGACAAGACCGGACAGCTTCCTTTGCGGCAGCATCCGCACGCTCATTTAAAGAGACACCAATATGGCTGGGAACCCAACAAAACTCAACCGACTTAAATTTACTGTGAACAAGAACCAGCCAATGCTGAATCTCGACAACTACTGGATGAACCGGATTAAAGGACCCGAGAGCCATGAGGGCACTACTCGAGTCAACAACTACAAAGGAAGACTGACAACGAGAAAGCAGGAGACGAAGAGCATAGAGAATAGCATAAAGCTCCACTGTAAAGATGCTAGTCTCCGGAGGTAAGTGACACATATAAGTGTGATCAGGAAAAACAACAGAGTAGCCAACACCGTCCGCAGATTTAGACCCATTGGTGAAGACAGAAACTGAGCGGGACTGAGAAGAAAAGTGCTCAAGGAAAAGGCATTTTAGAACCGTAGGAAGGGTAAAAGCTTTAGTGATGCGGGTCAAGGATATACAAAACTTCGGAAGGGGGACTCTCCATGGGGGAAAAGAAGGAACAACACGAGGAGAAACATTAGAAACACGAACGGAAAGAGAATCCTGTAAGCGAGATAACCGGACAGAAAGAGGGAGGTGGTGAAGAGAAACAGGAACCGCAGGAGGGGTAAAAGTTAAAGCACGACAGAGGCGAGAGGAAGGATGTTGTAAGGACCGCGCGAGATAGCGAAGACAGTAGCGATCACGGCGGTCCTGGAGAGACAGGAAGCCAGTGTCAACATATAAGCTAAGGACGGGAGTCGAACGAAAGGCACCAGAACTGAGGCGCAACCCAGTATGGTGCAAAGCATCAAGACGGTGAAGAGTAGAAGGAGAAGCAGATGAGTAAGCAGGGCAACCATAATCGAGCTGAGACAGGACGAGAGAGGACTGTAAAGCAAGGAGAGTGCGTCTATCCGCTCCCCAAGAAGTATGGGACAATACCCAAAGGAGGGCACGGGCCTTTGAGCACTCAACACGGAGGTAAGAGATATAGGGAGACCAAGACAAACGAGTGTCAAGGAATAACCCCAAAAGCTTCGCGGAATCTTTGTACTCAAGAGGATGACCATAAAGTGAGAAAGATGGACGAAGAACGACCCGTTTCCTAGTAAAAGACATGGCATAAGTCTTAGAAGTAGAGAACTTGAAGCCATGATCAGTGGCCCAAAACGACACGGTATCAATCGCAAGTTGAAGCCGGCGTTGAAGGAGAGGCAAACCATCACCCTGACAGTAAAGGGTAAGATCATCGACATAGAGAGCGGAGAAGACACCCGAAGGAAGAGAGGAAAGAAGGAGGATTGAGGGCAATCAGAAAAAAAGTAGTGCTCAGAACATTACCCTGGGGCACACCTTCGTACTGCTGAAAAGAGGCAGAGAGAGCGGTACTAAGCCGCACCCGAAAGGAACGACGAGAGAGGAAGCTGCGGAGAAAGAGAGGGAGATGATCACGAAGACCAAAAGAATGAAGCTGGGATAGAATATGATATCGCCAAGTGGTGTCGTAAGCTTTTTCCAGGTCAAAAATGGTGGCAACAACGGGGGTCCTCGCAGCAAAAGCAGTACGAATATAGACCTTCAAGTTCACCAGGACATCTGTTGTGCTGCAGCACTTGCGGAAACCAAATTGAGAAGGGGAGAGGAGGTGATGGTGTTCCAGGAACCACATCAGGCGAACGTTAATCATACATTCAAAGAGTTTGCAGACACAACTTGTGAGGGCAATAGGGCGAAAGTCCTTAGGGGAAGTTCCCAGAGACCCTGGTTTGCGAACAGGGAGGACAACGGCATCGAGCCAGTCCTCAGGGACTGACGACGACTCCCAGATCCGATTATGCAGGCTCAGTAAATACTGAGACGTGCACGGAGGGAGATGGCAAAGCATCTCATAATGAATACCATCGGAGCCCGCCGCCGTAGAACCGCAGAGGGCCAGGGCAGAACGAAGTTCAGAGAGAGAGAAGGGATTGTTATAGGAAAGTCGAAGACGAGTGCAGAAATCTAAAGGACGAGACTCAAGGACAGGTTTACGAAGAAGGAAAGATTGGGGAAGATGAAGACCAGAGCTAACAGAAGAAAAGTGGGAATCCAGCTCGGTAGCGACTTGCAACGGGTCCGCCACAAGAGTACCACGGAGGTGAAGGACCGGAGAAACATCGGGAACGAACTTACCCGCTATCTTGTGGATAAGCTTCCAGATCTGTAGCAGGGGAGTTTCGGACGTAACTGTGGAGACATAAGAAGCCCAACATTCACGTTTAGTAGTACGGATGGCCCTACGGGCCACCGCACTCGCTTTCCGAAAGAAAAGAAAAGAATCGATCGTCTGCCTACGGCGGTGCCTCTTCCAGGCTGCACGCTTACAGCGGACAGCCCAAGCACAGTCCGCATTCCACCAGGGAACGCACTTCCGTGGACCCCGAGAGGAAGAGTGAGGAATAGAGCGGAGGGCAGCGTTGAAGACAGTGTCATGAAAAAGGAGGAGAGCGCGAGGGAGAGGCAGAAGGGAGAGGTCAGAGAGAGCAGCACTGAGGGTAAATAGGTTCCAGTCCGCCTTAGCAAACTGCCACCTAGGGAAAGAGAGGGAAGGGCGAAAAGAGAAAAAGGAAACAAGGATGGGGAAATGATCACTGCCATAGAGGTCATCAAGAACCTGCCACGTGAAATCTAAGTAAAGAGAAGAAGAGCAGAGAGAAAGATCAAGACAGGAAGGGTGCGAGTCCAAGAGTCCAAATGATTGGGCTCACCAGAATTCAGAAGAGACAGGGAAGAAGAGAGGAGAAACGGCTCAAGAAGGCGACCTCGGGTATTCGTCAGAACGTCACCCCAAAGAGAATGACGACAATTGAAATCACCCAGCAGGAGCACAGGCTCCGGCAAGGAGCCTGTGCTCCTGTGCTAGGAGGTGTTTCAAATCAGGAAGAGAAAGCGGGACACTCGGGGGGAGATAAATGGAACAAACTGTGTACCATTTCCCCACAAAGATACGAGCAACAGAACAATGGAGAGGCGAAGGAAAAAGTAAAGGAACAAAGGGAACATCAGCACGAATCAAAAGAGCAGAAGAATTAGAAGCCCCAGCAACGGCTGGGGGGGGGGAGAGAAAGGAATAGCCACGAAAACGACTAGGACGAGCACCAAGCATCGGCTCCTGGTGACAGACACAAAGGGGCGAAAACCGCAAAATCAGAAGTTGGAGTTCGAGGAAATTGGCGTAATAACCTCGAACGTTCCATTGAAGAATAGACATCGACGAGAAGAGAAAGGACAACAACAGAAAACAAGGAAGAAACGAAGGCGAAAGAGCAACATAGCCCGTTAAAGAATATCAGGGTCGGGATTAGGGTCAGCAAAGTCAGGGTTAGGGGGCATGGGTAAACTGAGCAAAGATGGAGGGAAGGAAGCGGGAGAATAGACCAGAGGTGGGCGGGCGGGGTTCAGAGGAGGAAGAGGAGACAACGGAAGGGAGCAGTCAAGGACAGCAGCAGGAAGAGGGGGAGTAGAAAGAGGGGAGTGCACCTCAGCAAGGGCAGCAACAGAGAGGGAATCGGGGGCTAAAGAAACCTCCATAGCAGGAACAGGGGGCGCAACCACCGAAATGGGAGGGAAAGGAGCGAGAGAGGCAGAAGTAGGGGCCGAGGGAGAAAGCGAAACCTTCTTACCCGCCGGGGAGGAGGAAGGAGAGGAGCCAGGCTTACGCTTCTGACTTAAAGAGACAGGTGTCCCAGCAACTACGTACTGGGCAACGGATTCTAGTGTCTCAACAGGAGAAGCTGAACGAGAGCACACATGATGGCCGTTTGGAGAGCGATGGACATCAGCCCGCACTGACAGGCGGCTGGGAGAGTCAAGAGACAGAGGGGGAAGGATGGGAAGGAGGAACGGAGGGAAACGAGGAAGAAGACACAGGAGACAAGACAGACCGGGTAGAAAGAAGGGGAACCCCAGACAGAGGACCAGGAGGTGGATCCTTCGGGAGAGAACCCAAAGGAACAGAGGAGGAGGCAGTGGGCGTATCAGGGTCCAAGGCCCGGAAACGGTTGTGAGTCTGAGGAAGGTGGGAAGGACGAGGAGAGGAAGAGCGCAACACACGAGCATAAGAGACATGAGCATAAGGCGGGAGCCGGCGAACCTGGCGTCTCGCCTCAAGAAAAGATAAACGCTCCCGGTGCTTCAAGTTGAGGACGGCTGCCTCGAGCTTGTAATGGACACACGCACGGGAGAAGGTAGGATGGGCCTCACCGCAGTTGAGGCAACGAGCCTGGGGAGAAGTGCACTCCAACTTAGAGTGACCTTCGCCACCACACAAAGGAAAGAGAGAGACAGTCCCGGAGCAGTGGAGGCACCATGCTCAAACCTCCAGCACTTGTTACAGAGCCGAGGAGAAGGAATGCACTCCTGGACAGAGGACCTGGCACCAGCAAGAATGACAGAGAGTGGAAGGGTCCTACCATCAAAGCCAATCTTCACAACCCGGAGGGGTTGGCGGCGACTACCACGAGGGGGACGAGTAAACGTGTCCACCAGGAGAATAGAATGGCCCTGGGCAGCAAGGATATGTCGAATATCGTCGTGGCAGTCTCGCAGATCCCGAACACCGGTCATAACGTGGGGCGGGAGCAGAATAGTGCCAACACTGGCATTCAACTGAGCGTTCTTTGAGACCCGAACAGGGGTCTCGCCAAGGCAAATAAGGCAGCCAAGCGGGAAGCAGCATCCTGAGAAGGAGCAGCAACGACACGTGTACTGAGACGAGTGGGGTTGAAAGTAACAGAGGTATCCACGGAATCAACAAGATGTCGATGGATGGAGAAATCGTCAGGAGGTGCAGAATCAAGAGGGAGGAGATCAAAATATTTGGCCCACGAAGCGGGACCAAACAAGGCTTGATAGGTATCTGAACGGGAAGGAATCGAGCGAGTGCGGCCGTAACGAGGACGGCGTTGAGAACCCCCAGAGAGAGAGGGGTTAAAAGGCGCAGTAGTTACAACTAGGTCGCCCACCCCACGAGCCTAAAAAAGTAAAGGAGAAATAGTAGAACCAGTAAACATCATTGCTACGAGAAAAAAATATTAATTCACGAAAGTGCCCCCCACACCCACCACGGAGCCACAAGTAGAGGCAGGACACCCAAGAAGAAGCTATCGCCGATCGCGCCGGGGCCTCCAAGGGGTGCGTCGTGAGTATACGCCCCACAAACGCCACCTTAAGAACTGACAGTTCATCGAGATCAGGTTCAGTGACGAAAGGGGGATTGACAATAAAAGGTTCCCCTCGCTCTCGACGTTGGGTACTACAGTTCTACGGGTGCAAGAGTATGCCTCCTCAAGCACACGGGCGTCAAAATAGAAGAAGTCCAAAGGAAATACCAAAACAAGCAAAAGGTCGGCAGGAAACGGCAAGCAGATAGCTATGAGAAGAGGGGGGAGAAAAACGAAACAGAAGGAAAAGGAAAAGGTGCTCAGCATAATTGGAGAGGATGGCAGCAGGAGCACAAGGCTAGAAAAGGACAGAGGACTGTCCCAAGGAGCATCACACTCCGGCAGCCGCCCACTAAGCCCCCCTCACGGCAACAACGAGCTGAGCGGGGAGGGGGGTATAACTTACAAACTGTGCTCTGAATTGTGTTCTTCAATGAAAATTACTTAGGGTTTTTGCTTAATTAGTCCATAATGAATAAAATTCCTTCCTGTCGATCTTGATATTTTGGAAAACATCTAAGAAATTTGGTATTGAGTTTTCGTTCACCTACAGTTACCAATTACTATTTCATAGTTATATTTTAATGTCGCTGGTCATTACGATTTTCCAAGGATTGAAACAGCTTTTGTAGTAGCGTCTTGTCAGAGTACAGTAATTTACCTATGAAAACCTCGATAGCTGTCATATATTAATAATAATATTTATGGAATAAAAAATCATCTTGAGACGTGTCCACCATGAAGTGTCTCCTAACATCACTTGTGCAGTCATCTTAAGGAAAAAACCGTCCTGATTTTCCTTGAATTTTCCTGAGAGCCACTCACACTTGTGGCCTCGACAAGGACATGAAGGATGCAGATTATCGAAGATCCCTCCATTTGCAGTGATGATCTATACCAGCTGTACTTTTAAAGTTAACGATTTTGGCGTATACAGATCCGATGGGTAGACAGTTTCATCGGTTAATAAATAGCTTCACTAATTAATAGTGAAGAAGCATCTCACATAAACTGCATCTCTAATTAAGATGAACACTAACCAGTGTCCAGAGGACAGTAAGGAATTCGGTCAGCATGGATATATAATTCACAAGTCTCCAGCTTCAGTCATCTGAAGCAACTACACAACTCTACAACATACCAAATTACTCCGCAATTCAAAACTGTCGTCTATTCAGAGAGGTGGTGGTACTGCTCTTTACTACCACCAAGAACTGACATGCTTAAAAGTAATTAAAACTAGAGACCCCTGTGGAGAGTATGTCTTTGCATGTTCCAGAGTCAAGGGTGGCGAGGCTGTCCTAACTGTGGGAGCAGTCTACAGGATTCCTAACACTGATGTGTCGGAATTCTGTCAAACTGAATTCTGTTCAATGAATTAGGTTCCAAGGGGTTGTCATAGCCAGGGGGTGGTAATGGGGGACGAGCTCCCATGACCTATAAAATGCTCCTATACGGCGTGCGTCTCCAATAGCCTCTGACAACCAAGTCCAACTCCTGGCCTGCACGGGTGGCTTAGTTTTTAAGTCCGGCGGAACTGCTTTTACCGACAGGAGAAGGGGCGAGGGCGTGCCTCTGGCGCCTTAAAACCAACTGCTCCGGGTAGATGGGAAAGCAGCCCATCTAGGGGAAGGAAAACCCTGATTTTAAACCTCCGCTTCCTTGCGGCCATACCCTTTTTGGGGAAAGGCTTCAGGAGTCAACCTCGAGGAAAAATCCGGAGTTGGAGCCCCTAAGGCAGTTCGTTGTTGATGTCGACCTCGTTCTGGCAGCTCCAGCGACGTTGCTGGAACCATGTGTATTGGCATTTGCCTTTCTATTGGATAATTTCAGCAACGTGGAGAGGGGGGACCTGCTGCATGGGTAACAGCTTCTCCTCCATATCTACCTACCCAGGCTTTGCACCCTGTCAGGGCACAACTCCATAGTCTTAAACTGAAGGATGTCAACTACTATGTGTCTGAATTCAACTCTAACCTTAGAAATCTAATACTAGAGAACAGACTGAACAAAAACCCACTTAATTTCTGAGGACTTTAACCCTTTAACTGAGCAGCACGCCTGCAGACCCAGGCTACACGTGCGCAACGCGCCTCCGGGTATTTGTATTTTTCACGTTCCATTCAAAACTCCCGCGGCTACATGGGGTTCACATCAGCTTCCTCAGGGCTCTTGTAAACAGACGCCATCTTTAAAAAAAATCGTGGTCCACATTCCCGGGTGTGGGAGCCTCATTAGTGAGTGAGCAACCAAGGCTGGCGCTCGCAGTATGAGCGCACAGCACTGCTGTTCAGCGTGTGACCACAGCATCGCCTAATAATGTCATAATATATATATAACTTGTATTATTTAGCCATGATAGTATTATAGAAGAGCCTGAGTGTGATAATGACTGGGTACAATGTTCAAATATCAGTGATTCAATGCTGTCCACGATGTTCACAGCGCTAGCCACAGCACCACAGCATTATTTCGTCTATTTAGGAATCTTCAAACTAATTTTTAGGTTCCTTTTCAAAATAAACTTGTGGTCAATTATTTATTTACAGTAATTAGTGACCAGGATTGTGGTTATAATTAGCGTTGAGCCTAGTATTCTGGAAGGAGGAATTTTGGTGAGGGAGGGAGGGAGAGAATTGAGGTACCCTCACTGTGTGGCAGCCACTCTTGTTTTGCTCACCACACTAGCTTCGTGGTTCGCTATGGGAAACACACGTGTATATGGGTATATATAGTGTGTGTGTATAGTGTAATAACAGCATCAGGAGTTGGAGTGAGGGAGGGCTGGCTGGGTGTGGCTTCTCACACACTCGCGGTGTTCTGAGTGTGTTGATGGTGAATGTATATAGTGTTTACATATGTTGTATATATACATCAATGAACATGAAACATTGGTGTGAATAACTGTATGATGGGAGGAGGAATGTTGGCGAATACAATGTTGGAGGAGTGAGGGAGGGCTGGCTGGGTGTGGCTGCTCACACTCGTGGTGTTCTGAGTGTGTTGATCGTGAATGTATATAGTGTTTGATAGTGTATAGTCTGTAAATAGATTGTATATATACATAAATTAGCATGATACATGGTAAATATGTGCAACATACGTGTACACAAGTGTCATGCACGTAACACAGTGTCCTCGGACAGTACGGATGTTTTACTGCCATAATATAGTGTACGTGTTAATTATACATAGGATTAGCACGTAAAAACAAATAAAATGTATTTGGAACTGTGCGCAAAAAATTAACAAAAATATATTCGTGGCAACTGGCGAGCCCCGCCCCGGGCGCCCTACTGGCCCCTGGAGCGTACGTCACGGGCGAACGAGGAATGATGACGTCACGCGCCAACTTACGGACCCCATAGCAGCCAAAGTACGTACAAGTTCGAATTTTTTTTTGACATACCCATACTGAGGGAAGGGTTTTTGACACTTTAAAAAACAAAAGAACTTTTTCAAGAGAATTTATTTCCTGCGCACTGGGGGGGGGGGGGGTGTCATATTTATAGGCCGCGCATTTAATGGGTTAATAGTGACCCCTACGTGCCTAATAACCCTCCTTCTGCTAGTTTCCTGAACTGTATGAATTTCTGTTTCCTCATACCCTTTGTTATGAAATTATTACTTGTTATGGGGAGTATGAAGTGTTACTCAAAAGGGCCAATAGCTAGAATCAAGATGTATAAAAAATAGTGGATATAGATAGGCCCGGGCCCCCAAGGAACATAGGTTCCTGTTAATGCTTCAAGGTTTTAGAAACAGATCTGTTGTCTAGACGACAATCACCTACACCACTTCAACAGGATTAATGCATACACCTCAAAAACTAACTTATTTATTAAACCCTGTTACGATATATCGTATCGTGTTATGTCATCGCATAAAGGCACGATTATTTAAGTCATACGTTTATTATTACAGGAAGAACGAGGTTAACAACCATGGAGGTCGTTAACGGTCAGCACGGTATGGCTCGTCCGGTGGCGGGAATTTGTTAGCCAATCAGAGCCACCGGGCGAGGTAACGTGTGCTGGCCGGAGCATGTTGAAAGACAGACATCTACTCCCCTCCATTGAGTCAACAGGCTGTCGTCGCGTTTGGATGTGTGACCAACGGACCCAACTGTTAGTGTGCTCCACCCTCACGAAGGAAGAGGACCTCGAGGCATGGTCGACGTTCTTGAAAGTTATGGAAGATAACAGCTTTGAGATTTAGAGGTTGGCGTGGAGGTAACGCGCTGATTTTCCGAATAGTGGTCCAAAATTACGGACTAGTGAATTTCGGATAAGAGACGACCATTTCAAGGTCGCAGTCTCTCTCTCTCTCTTATATATATTTATATATTATATATATATAATATATATATATATATATATATATATATATATATAAACTGTACTTGTGTACAATGCACACGTATATGTATATATATATATGTATATATATATATATGTCGTACCTAATAGCCAGAACGCACTTCTCAGCCTACTATTCAAGGCCCGATTTGCCTAATAAGCCAAGTTTTCATGAATTAATGTTTTTTCGTCTACCTAACCTACCTAACCTAACCTAACCTAGCTTTTTTTGGCTACCTAACCTAACCTTACCTATAAATATAGGTTAGGTTAGGTTAGGTAGGGTTGGTTAGGTTCGGTCATATATCTACGTTAATTTTAACTCCAATAAAAAAAAATTGACCTCATACATAGAGAAAAGGGTTGCTCTATCATTTCATAAGAAAAAAATTATAGTAAATATATTAATTCAGGAAAACTTGGCTTATTAGGCAAATCGGGCCTTGAATAGTAGGCAGAGAAGTGAGTTCTGGCTACTAGGTACGACATATATATATATGTATTTATGTAATATATTGTATATAAGGTGATTAGAGGTATCCGAATATATCCATGAAGTTTTATACCATCTTATTTTCTTGTCCTTTTGTCAGACATCGGCACAAAGTGTGCCGCACCTGACAATAGGTCCGGCTGAGGCTGACACCTGTTCAGATTCATGTACCCCGTTGTAGTACAACGAAGCATAGGATAAAAATTCAGAATAAACCTAAATTAAATGTGTTGGGTTGTCAACAGTTCGATCCCAACAACCCTCTACTAACCCCCCCCCCCCATACACATTACTATAATTAAAACACTTTACCACACTATCCTACTTTAACTACCTTGGTCCACATAGACAGGATACAAGGCTTACACATGGAAACGCTAGGGTAAAGTCTACTTGAAGAAAAGTATTCGAAGGGCTTGAAGCAGCCTGGGGTAGCTATAAGCCCCACGTGGTACCCTAGTCACAGCACAATACACTTAGGGATGCCCAAAACACTGGCTTATACTACACCATACCTATACATAAAACACGCGCATCTACCCAGTAGCACGATACCTTAATACTAATTAACTTATCTGTGAAATACCCCAGCCTGGGGTAAGGGAAGAGAGGAGTAGGAAAAGGAGACAGAGCCACATAGGGGAGATGTTGACCCAAGCACAGCAGTCCAGAGAAGACCGAAGGAGCCTCCAGTCCCCGAGCTCCCCAAGTTGTTGTTGCCAGGAAGATAACCTAGCTGATCGTGCAGTTAAAAAGAATACAAGTCTTCACCGGCCTTCGTTAGTAGTTACTTTAATAGTTCTAAACATAGCTGATAACTAGTTCAGTATTATATTTAATTATCAACAAGCACAGTCTTAATGCTCTGTGAGAAACAAGATTCGTCTTACATCTGGCAAGGAAGACATG
Source organism: Procambarus clarkii (assembly GCF_040958095.1). NCBI lineage: Eukaryota > Metazoa > Arthropoda > Malacostraca > Decapoda > Cambaridae > Procambarus > Procambarus clarkii. The sequence goes on along the minus strand of NC_091202.1, from coordinate 10,068,575 downwards.
AACAAAGGTATGAAACGCTCCAAGTAAAAACGTTATGTCAACTATCCTTCTCACAAGATTATTTGTAACTCAGTTTGACCTCTGGTTTCACTAAGAACCCAGGGTCGTAACCCCTTAAGCATTAGACCATCTAGAATTACTGATAGTTCTGCCATGGCTCTTGACCATATGTGGACTAACATAACCTCTATATTTACTTCAGGGATAATCATTGATAGAACCACAGACCATTACCCCACATTTCTCCTAACAAACATTAACAAACCACCTCTAGATACAAGGAAGATTAGCTTCAGGCTGCACAATGAAACTTCTATAAGTTACTTAATTTATTGCTGCTGCTGCTATCAATTGGGAGACCGAATTAGGTAACATAGGGAACATCAACCTAGCAGTGCAAATATTTCTTCATAAAACTCTCAGCATTTATAACACCCACTGTCCTATGCTAACTAAACAAGTCACAACTAAAAGGTTAAACAATCCATGGCTTATTTATTCCCTTTCTTTACAAAGGGAATACTTAAATCTATTAATAAAATACATGACCTTGAGAAGAAGTGTAGGTTAGGAGTCCTCTCCAAGGAATTTACAGAGATTTACTCATCAATGTTGTCTAAAATAATTAGAAGAGTCAAAACAAAATACTACGAAAATAAATTCACCAAAATTATGGGCAATATTAAGAAAACATGGAGCACTATTTTCCAAATATTGAGATAAAAAAAAGATTATAAATAAAAAACCAATACTCCTATCCAATAACGATGGTTTACTTTTGGCCTCTGATACTGCTATTGAATTAACCCTCAAACCTCTAGGGGTCCAAATGACTTCAACACCCACAAGCACAAAAAAAAAAATTCTTTAGTCTTATAAAAGTGTTAATTTTTGTTCCCTGATCATGGAAAAAATATAAAAATAATCGTAGGTGGCATATTTTAGCCGCAATAGGGTAGGGAAGTCTGGCAAAAAAAAAGGCGTTGACAGAGCCTTCGACAGACGAGGTCTACTTCGCCCAAGCTGTCAGGCGGCAGTTACCACAAATATATTATTACCTAATTATTTCAATGTCTCTGATTTTTTCTTAGTTTTTTGCAGTAATATTATTCAATAGGGTGAATTGTGATATATTTATATAATACAATGTGTGAACCATTGCTGTACTCAAAATTATGGTGTACATATTAGTGATTCAATTATGTTCATAATACAATAAACAAATAGTTTTGCTGTTATTACACTATATACACAGGTTATATATAAGTATCTGCATGTTTTGCTCAGCATAACTAACCACTAAGTTGGTATTGTGAGTCAAAATGCAATGAGGAATGACCGCCACACACCAGCCAGCCACTCGCTGCTACTCCTTCCCTGAACAACACCTCACTCGCCCTCATTCTTCTCCCATAATGCTGTTTTTGCATTTATTCACTATACACAGACGTTATATATAATTATTTACATGTTCTGTTCACCATAACTGTACATCTAAGCTTGTATGGTGAGTACAGGCACAAAGACGTAGCTACTCACACAGTCAGCTGGTGGTGGCCACCCTCAAGGCCAGAAACATTAAAATTTCTCCTCCAACAATACTGTTTGTGGTGTTATTACGCTATACACACACACTTTATATATAAGTATCTACCTGTTTTATTCCCCATACCTGTACAAATAAGCTGGTATGGTGCCCAAAGACCATAGTGGCCACCAGTAAACAACATAAGTCGTGCAGACGACGCACCTCCCTCCCCAAAATTGGAGCAACCAACCTACTTCTATTGCTGTTATTACACACTATACACATGTTATATATAAGTATCTACATTTGTGTTTATCATAGCGAACCCCTAAGCTGGTATGGCGAGTGCAGTCAATAAAAGGTGGCCACATACAGTCAGAAGACGACGCCACCACCCTCCCTCCCACAGCATGGAGCTCCTCCCTCCATGGAGCACATCGCTAAATATCACCACAATCTGTTGTTATCAGAATTCTGGTCAGTTTTATCACAGGGGTCTTCTATAATACTATCATCGCTAAATAATAGTATAAACATATATATTATGGCATTTGTAGGTGATGCTGTGGTCACAAACTGAACAGCGGTGCTGTGAGCTCATGCTCCGTGCATCAGCCTTGGTGGCTCGCTCAATGCTGAAGCTCTCACACCCTAGAATGTTGGCTTGGATTTTTTTTTCTAGGTGGCATCTGGTAACAATCGGTCGTGGCTGCACTATAGCTGCCCCTGTCCCAGGCGGGACGTTTAAATTATAGTGCTAGACACGAAATCATATATATATGACTTGCGCGGTTTTGGTTTTGTCACTGAAATTATATATATATATAATTTGTGTGGTTTAAGGGTTAAATAGGTTCTTCTCATCCATTGGGACATCCTTTGCTAATGATATTCCATCCTCCCATACTAATGTCAAGGACTACCTTACAGGTTCCTATCCAGATTCTCTGTACCTAATGCCTGCTAACTCCACTGATGTTAATGAAATAATCCTTTCCCTTAAATCAAAGTCTAGTGCCCTTGCTGCAACCCATCCTCTGAATAGACAGAACGTTTTAATACTAAAACGATTCTTTGCGACAGGGATCGTATTCCAGGGACCAGCCCAAAACGCTATGCGTACTAGTGGCTGTACAAGAATGTAACAACTCTTATATATATCTCCAAAAAAAAAGTAATACGTTCATTTCCTGTCATTCATAGTACATAATTGCACTTAAACTGTTACACATACCTCCCCATTTATTCTCTGCACTTTCTATTAGGACACTTAGAATTTTAGGATATAGTTTCCAACTTCAATTTGCTATACACAAGTTTTAAATATCTGGAATTTCTTTTTCAGCTTTATTAAACAATAGAGATTTTATACAAAATTTGAAAATATTCTGAGTTACTTTACAATATACTGAAATATATTTTTGTTTTATTAGTTTTATAAAACTAATATCAATACAGCTATAGGTTAAGTACTAATTATATTTAAGAAGCAATAGAATACTTGTCTTCATACACAAAGAAGGCTAGGTTGGGTCGTGATTTTCTATTCAACTTTTCAGGTAAACACAAATATTCACATTATATAAAAAAAATTAAAAAAAAATTAAAAATGTTTATTTAGGTAAAATACATACATACAAGGGGTGATACAAAAATTGATGAATTTATAGATAAAGCTTGTACATACAATGCCTAAAGCCACTATTACGCAAAGCGTTTCGGGCAGGAAAACACTAAAGACTAAAACTTAATACTAATTGAGATTAAAGTATAAAATGTGTTGAGAAAATATAAAAAAGGGTGGAATATGGCAGAAAAAAAATACAATTTGGTCGACAAACAACATTGTTTAAAAATAACAGACATGGGTTGACATTAATGGGGTAAGGTAGGTTACAGGGAGTTAATTAGGTAGTGCTTAGTTTTCATCTTAAACTGGTTGAGAGAGGTACAGTCTTTAACATGATTGGGAAGGTCATTCCACATTCTGGGTCCCTTGATTTGTAGAGCATTTCTAGTTTGATTAAGTCGAACTCTTGGAATATCATAAAGGTATTTGTTTCTGGTGTGGTGGACATGGGTTCTGTTACAACCTTCAATGAAGCTTTTAAGGTCACGATTGGCATTACAGTTCAGCGTTTTATATATATATATATATATATATATATATATATATATATATATATATATATATATATATATATATATATGTCGTACCTAATAGCCAGAACGCACTTCTCAGCCTACTATTCAAGGCCCGATTTGCCTAATAAGCCAAGTTTTCATGAATTAATGTTTTTTCGTCTACCTAACCTACCTAACCTAACCTAACCTAGCTTTTTTTGGCTACCTAACCTAACCTTACCTATAAATATAGGTTAGGTTAGGTTAGGTAGGGTTGGTTAGGTTCGGTCATATATCTTCGTTAATTTTAACTCCAATAAAAAAAAATTGACCTCATACATAGAGAAAAGGGTTGGTTTATCATTTCATAAGAAAAAAATTATAGTAAATATATTAATTCAGGAAAACTTGGCTTATTAGGCAAATCGGGCCTTGAATAGTAGGCTGAGAAGTGAGTTCTGGCTATTAGGTACGACATATATATATATATATATATATATATATATATATGTCGTACCTAGTAGCCAGAACGCACTTCTCAGCCTACTATTCAAGGCCCGATTTGCCTAATAAGCCAAGTTTTCATGAATTAATTTTTTTTTACTACCTAACCTAACCTAACTTTTTCGGCTACCCAACCTAACCTAACCTATAAAGATAGGTTAGGTTAGGTTAGGTAGGGTTGGTTAGGTTCGGTCATATATCTACGTTAATTGTAACTCCAATAAAAAAAAATTGACCTCATACATAATGAAATGGGTAGGTTTATCATTTTATAAGAAAAAAATTAGAGATAATATATTAATTCAGGAAAACTTGGCTTATTAGGCAAATCGGGCCTTGCATAGTAGGCTGAGAAGTGCGTTCTGGCTACTAGGTACGATATATATATATATATATATATATATATATATATATATATATATATAACTGAAAACTCACACCCCAGAAGTGACTCGAACCCATACTCCCAGGAGCCACGCAACTGGTATGTACAAGACGCCTTAATCCACTTGACCATCACGACCGGACATAATGAGGTGATAGCCGAGGTGATAGCCGAGGTGATAATGAGGTGATAACCTCATTATGTCCGGTCGTGATGGTCAAGTGGATTAAGGCGTCTTGTACATACCAGTTGCGTGGCTCCTGGGAGTATGGGTTCGAGTCACTTCTGGGGTGTGAGTTTTCAGTTGCATATTGTCCTGGGGACCATTCAGGCTTGTTCGCATTTGTGTTCCTCACGTGTGCCCCAAAGAATGAGGTGATTTGGTAAAATGCTATGCCCAAGATTACTATCCGAGTGCCGGCGGTGGGGTGGTTCAAATAGCCTCGGCTATCACCTCATTATGTCCGGTCGTGATGGTCAAGTGGATTAAGGCGTCTTGTACATACCAGTTGCGTGGCTCCTGGGAGTATGGGTTCGAGTCACTTCTGGGGTGTGAGTTTTCAGTTGCATATTGTCCTGGGGACCATTCAGGCTTGTTCGCATTTGTGTTCCTCACGTGTGCCCCAAAGAATGAGGTGATTTGGTAAAATGCTATGCCCAAGATTACTATCCGAGTGCCGGCGGTGGGGTGGTTCAAATAGCCTCGGCTATCACCTCATTATGTCCGGTCGTGATGGTCAAGTGGATTAAGGCGTCTTGTACATACCAGTTGCGTGGCTCCTGGGAGTATGGGTTCGAGTCACTTCTGGGGTGTGAGTTTTCAGTTGCATATTGTCCTGGGGACCATTCAGGCTTGTTCGCATATATATATATATATATATATATATATATATATATATATATATATATATATATATATATATATATATATATATAATACACGTGGCTACGTAAGAACAGCACGTTCCCTCTAGAGTGTGCATGATACGGCAACACGGATGCGCGATTTACATCTTGGGCCTACAATCATGTGCATGATGGGATAACGAAGAAAGTCGTAAAGGCCTAGTACGACGTAGCAGAAGAAACACCTGTAAGTGGATGGAACCCAAGAGCTGGGGCCGGGACCCGAGGGTTCTGTTGCCACGCCCACCCCGCCTCAACGAACTGGAGCTGTTTACTCGTCAAGCAAGACCTCGTCCGGTGTCAACGTCTCAGTACTCCTAGGAAGGCAACATGTATGCGGCAGACAGAACATCGCCAGCAGACGTTCAGCAGGCGACAACATCTTACAAGAGGAGGGAACCCAGGTACGCCAGAGTTCCCCCTGTGACCGGACAGCAAGTCAATCATCGCTGTCAACACCGACGTCATCGCCTCGTCGACGACCCGGAAGGATGGACCAGCAGCGCGGATGTACTGCGGATTGTGGACTAGATCAGTGGAAGACTCTAGTCAGGAGGGGAGTGGATCTCTTCTCACAATAACTGAGGCCAGCTGAAGAACATTGTTGGTGAAGAACACGACGCATTGTTGCAGAACTACAGCGAGAATACAGCAATGGGCGAGTCAACAACATCGTGACAACGGACTCGTCGGGAATAAAGACTATTTGTTAATTTGTATATACAATATATGTATTTTGTTTAAGTTCAGAAAACTTGTTGTTCACCGTTACAGAGAAAATATGTTATGAATGACAATTTTGTGTAGACTCTGGTGAACTGGGGAACTAGCGGAAAGATGGTTCCAGTATAAATTTAATTGTTTATCATAAATTGTGTGTTATTTTTTTTTTTCAAATTAATGTTGATTTGTCATCTGAGAGGATTGATGGGCTGCCATGCAGGTATGGTCAGCCTGGATTTTGAGTTACCATGGTAACTGTTATTGTTGAGTTTTTTTTATAAATATTTCTCGACTGTGAGATGTGTATATTTAGATAAGGTAGCTATTTTTTTCGAGGCAGGTGCTAGTTCCTTTGTGGTCTGGGATAAGAAAAGCCATGTTCGAGTTCCTCGCCCACGGTTTTTCTTAAACCGGGACATTGGGGGATATGTAACAAGAGAGCAGTACATAGTACAACATGAACATCATAACAGCATGAACAAGCCACGTGGAGGATGAACAAACCACAGGTGCCAGTCAGGCGGCAGCAGACAATGTAAAAGTTACACCTCTGTATAAGTTAGCCATAGAGTCAGGTCAACGGTCATCGAATCACGAAGAGGTCAGAGTTGATGCCGTCATGATAATCTTCAGGGATTAACCCCTAAACATCAAATGCAAAACCCTCATGGTCAGCTGAGGAGCAGATCATGGAAGAGACAGTAGAGTGGGCACAGCCCAGGAGGACGGTGTGTGTGGACTCAGGGAAGGAACATCATCTCCAGGAAAACTGTGGAACAACATACGAGTAAGTACGGCTCTCTTGTACTAAAGCACCTCATTCAGTACTCATGGCCTCTAGTAGGGAATATAGTTAGGGAGTGTCTTATTCTATTATTTCAAATAAAGTCATATATTGTTAAGTGTTATTAAATGTGTATTAATGGTTCCTTGTCTTAGTGATATTGGGCCTACCGTCCCCTTTGCCCTAGTGACCTAGTGTCCGTAATTATCCAGTACTCCTCCCCATGTCCGTCCTGTGTTGAGGTGTTAGTATTGAGGGTGTCCCGCCTTATTCTTGTGTACTCTATAGTTCCCAAGTGGTCAGGATTATTCGAGTGTCAGGCCAGGATCCTTGTACCGTTCAATTGTCCCCTACACCTGTCCTGGTAGGTTATTCCATCTACAAGACCTACGAACCTCACTCCGGTCCCCTGTCTGGTAACTCAGGGTGGTGGCAGCGTTAGTCGGTAACTCACACGATAGGCTGTGACTACGAGTATCTCTATCTTTCGGTCTCACTCTCCCTCACTGGTGTCTCACTCTCCCTCGCTCTCCCTCCCTTGCTCTCGTTCTCGCTCTGCCTCACTCTTCCTCACTATCACTCTCCCTCTCTCTCTCTCTCTCTCTCTCTCTCTCTCTCTCTCTCTCTCTCTCTCTCTCTCTCTCTCTCTCTCTCTCTCTCGCCCTCTCTCTCTCTCTCTCTCTCTCGCCCTCTCTCTCTCTCTCTCTCTCTCTCTCTCTCTCTCTCTCGCCCTCTCTCTCTCTCTCTCTCTCTCTCTCTCTCTCGCCCTCTCTCTCTCTCTCTCTCTCTCTCTCTCTCTCTCTCTCTCTCTCTCTCGCCCTCTCTCTCTCTCTCTCTCTCTCTCTCTCTCTCTCTCTCTCTCTCTCTCTCTCTCGCCCTCTCTCTCTCTCTCTCTCTCTCTCTCTCTCTCTCTCTCTCTCTCTCGCCCTCTCTCTCTCTCTCTCTCTCTCTCTCTCTCTCTCTCTCTCTCTCTCTCTCTCTCTCTCTCTCGCCCTCTCTCTCGCCCTCTCTCTCGCCCTCTCTCTCTCTCTCTCCTCTGTTTACTGGTTTACGTCTTCGTATGACGGCCCGAGTGTTAACATCTTGTATGATTGGCAGAGCATCCGTTATTACCATAGGAAGAGCAGAGATCGCACAGTTAGCTCAGTGGTAGTAGCGGGGTGCGCGGTCGAGATCATACAAGGCGAGTTATTACACAGTGACTTAATATCTAACATATTCAGAGATTTGAGTAGGGGTACTGAGTGATGTCTGGGGCCAGAGTTGGATATTGTCTTAATAGCAGCTTTGTGTTGAGTAATTAGAGGATGTAAATGATTTTGGGTAGTAGAACCCCAAGCACAAATACCATAATTGAGATAAGGATAGATGAGGGAGTAATAGAGCGTCACCAAGGCAGGGCGAGGTACATAATATCTGATCTTAGAAAGAATGCCAACAGTTTTTGAAACTTTTTTTTATATATTTAGAATGTGTCCCTGGAAATTCAGTTTGTGGTCACTGAGAACGCCAAGGAACTTGCCATCAATTTTGTTACAAATTTGGGTATTATTTATCCTGAGATTTATTTGATTTGAAGATTTATTGCCAAATAAGATATAGAAAGTTTTGTCAATGTTGAGGGTGAGTTTGTTGGCTGTTAGCCAAAGTTGGACTTTATTTAGCTCAGTATTCACTGTGCCATTAAGAGCAAGGGAGTCAGCACTGGAATAAATGAAGGTTGTGTCGTCAGCAAATAGAATTGGTTTGAGGTGTTGGGAGGCATTTGGAAGGTCATTAATGTAGATGAGAAAGAGGAGAGGGCCAAGTATGCTGCCCTGAGGAACAGCAATGTTGATGGGTAGGGTGGAAGAAATTGAATTATTCACAGAAACATACTGGAGCCTGTCAGGTAAGATTTGAGGTATTGCAGGGAGTGATCTCTGACCCCATAATGATGTAATTTAAGAAGAAGGTTTTGGTGATTGACAGTGTCAAAAGCCTTACGTAGGTCCACAAATAACCCAACAGGGAACTCATTTTTATCTGGAGCTGCATGTATCAAGTTAATCATGCTAATAAGTGCATCGTTCATGCTTCTTTTGGGTCTGAAGCCATATTGACAAGAGCTAAGTATATTGTGTTTGGCTAGATAAGAGTAAAGCTGCTTGTAGATTAGTTTTTAAAATATTTTTGACAAGTTTGGCAGGAATGATATAGGTCTGTAGTTGTTAACATCAGTGAGATCACCACATTTGTGGACAGGGGTTACTCTCGCTTTCTTTAGAATATCTGGAAAGGTTTGGAGTTCAAGTGACTTGTTAAAGAGCAATGCAATAGCAGGGGCTAAAGATCTGGAGGCTTTTTTGTAAATTAAAGTTGGTATCTCCTCAAGGGCACTAGACTTGGTTTTAAGGGAAAGGATTATCTCATTTACATCAGTGGAATTTGCAGGCGTTAGGTACAGAGACTGGATAGTTACCTGTAAGATAGTCCTGAACATCAGTACTGGAAGATGGAATATCATTTGCAAGGGATGACCCAATGGAAGAGAAGAACCTATTGAACTCAATTACACTATCAGAGGCTGTAAGCTGACCATCATTATTTGATAGGAGTATTGGCTTGTTATTTAAACTCTTCTTTGATCCCAATATTTGTGAAATTGTGCTCCATGTTTTCTTAATGTTGCCCTTTGTTTGGGTAAATTTATTTTCGTAGTATTTAGTTTTGGCTCTTCTAATTATTTTAGATAGCAATGACGAGTGATTCTTTGATAATTCTTTGGAGACGGTTCCTAACCTACACTTCTTCTCAAGATCATGTTATTTATTAATGGATTTAAGTATTCCCTTTGTAAGCCAAGGGTTTTTAGCCTTTTTGTAGTGACTTGTTTCGTAAGCACGGGACAGTGGGTGTTGTAAAGGCTGAGAGTTTTTTGAAGAAAAGATTGCACTGCTAGGTTGATGTCCCCTATGTTACCTAATTCGGACTCCCAGTTGACATTAGCAGCAGCAACTATAAAATTGCCTATGGCAGTTTCATTGTGCAGCCTAAAGCTTTTTTCCCTTTTCTCTAGAGGTGGTTTGTTAATGTTAGTTAGGAGAAATGCTGGGTAATGGTCTGTAGTGCTATCGATTATTATACCTGAAGTAAGCGGAGAGGTTATGTTGGTCCAGATGTGATCTAGAGTTGTGGCAGTACTATCAGTGATTCTAGTAGGTCTAGTGATTAAGGGTATGAGGAAGCAGGAATTCATACAGTTGAGGAAGCTAACAGCAGTAGGGTTTTCAGGGTCGCAGAGGTCAATATTAAAATCCCTGCAATAATTAGATGGTTTTTGTTCAGTTTGTTATCAAGTATTAGATTTCTAAGGTTAGAGTTGAATTCGGTCACATCAGTGTTAGGAATTCTATAGACTGCTCCCACAGTCAGGACAGACTCAGCACCCTTGACTCTGAAACTGGCGAAGATATACTCCCCACAGTAGTCTCTAGTTCTAATTACTTTTAAACATGTTAGTTCTTGGTGGTAGTAAAGAGCAGTACCACCACCTCTCTGAATTGGTCGACAGTTGTGAATTGCTGAGTAGTTAGGCATGTTAAAGAGTTGAGTAGTATCCTCTTTTAACGACGTTTCAGTAAGTATAATAAAAGAGAATTTGTTGTCAATAGTTTCAATCAAGGCACTAACATCATTGAAGTGTTTACTTAGAGATCTAACGTTCTAGTTAATTACAGAGATATTGTGATTATGTGTTAATACATTGTTTACATCATGTGCTGTAAAATATCTGCAATTTTGATCATTAAAGTGATGATTGTCATAGATAGTGGATAAGAGGTTTAGTTCTGGGTCTATACTTGTCTGCATAAGAAGGCTGGTTGTAGGAAAACAAGGCAAGAATGGCAATTATAAAATAAAATTTTGATATAAAAGGGGGAAATAATAAAACTATGAACAAGACTTTATAAGACAAACACAAAATGAAAACAAAAATATTTGACACTACGGTTTAATACTAAGTGAAAATAAGTACAATTCCTGACTGCTAGGAATAGTACATAATTACACTTTCTTGTGCTGTTACATTTACCTCCCCATATTCGGAAGATGGGCTACTTGCTGAGATACCAACTGTAATTTACAAAAATGCCTCCAGAACTTTAGCTCCTGCCATTGCATTGCTCTACAACAAGTCACTTGAACTTCAACCTTTCCAGATTTTCTAAAAAAAAAACAAGAGTAACCCTAGTCCATAAATGTGGTGATCTCACTAATGTCAACAACTTCAGACAAATATCAATTCGGCCAAATTTGTCAAAAATATTTGAAAAACTAATCTACAAGCAGCTGTACTCTTGTCTAGCCAAACACAATATACTTAACTCTAACCAATATGACTTCAGACCCAAAAAAGCACTGACGATGCACTTATTAGTATGACTAACTTGAAACATGCAGCTCTTGATAAAAATGAGTTCCCTGTTGGGTTATTTGTTGACGTACATAAGGCTTTTGGCACTGTCAACCACCAAAACCTTCTTAAACCTTGCAAATGATATTTCATCTTCCAGTACTAATATTCAGGACTATCTTACAGGTAACTATCCACAGTCTCTGTACCTAATGCCTACAAATTCCACTGATGTTACTGAGATAATCCTTTCCCTTAAAACCAAGTCTAGCGTCCTTGAGGAGATACCAACTCTAATTTACAAAAAAAAACTCAGATCTTTAGCTCCTGCCATTGCATTGCTCTTCAACAAGTCACTTAAACTCAAAACCTTTCCAGATATTCTGAAAAAAGCGAGAGTAACCCCTGTCCACAAATGTGGTGATCTCACTGAAGTCAACAACTTCAGACCTATATCAATTCTGCCAAACTTGTCAAAAATATTTTAAAAACTAATCTTCAAGCAGCTTTACTCTTATCTAGCCAAACTCAATATACTTAGCTCTTGTCAATAAGGCTTCAGACCCCCCCAAAAAACACTAACGATGCACTTATTAGTATGATTAACTTGATACATGCAGCTCCAGATAAAAATGAGTTCCCTGTTGGGTTATTTGTGGACCTGTGTAAGGCTTTTGACACTGTCAACCACCAAAATCTTCTTAAATTACATTATTATGGAGTCAGAGGTCACTCCCTCGAATATCCTCAGTCTTACCATACTGACAGGCTCCAGTATGTTTCTGTGAAAAAGTCCATTTCTCCCACTCTACCCATTAACTTTGGTGTTCCACAGGGGAGCATACTTGGCCCTCTCCTCTTTCTCATCTACATTAATGACCTTCCACATGCCTCTCAACACCTCAAACCAATTCTATTTGCTGATGACACAACCTTCATTTTCTCAACTCCTGACCCTCTTGCTCTAAATGTCACAGTGAATACTGAACTAAATAAAGTCCATCTTTGGCTAACTGCTAACAAACTCACCCTTAACATTGACAAAACTTTCTATATTTTGTTTGGTAATAAATCCTCAAATCAAATTAACCTAAGAATTAACAATATTCAAATTAGTAATGAAGTAGATGGCAAATTCCTTGGTGTCCTCATCGAAAACAAGCTGAATTTCCAGGGACATATTCTCAGTATATCAAAAAAGTTTCTAAAACTGTTGGTATTCTTTCTAAGATCAGATATTATGTTCCTCGCCCTGCCCTGGTGACGCTCTATTACCCTCTCATCTATCCTTATCTCAATTATTGTATTTGTGCTTGGGGTTCTATTACCCAAAATCATTTATGTCCTCTAATTGCTTAACACAAAGCTGCTATTCGAATAATATCTATCTCTGGCCCCAGACAGCACTCGGTACCCTTACTCAAATCTTTGAATGTTAGACATTATCATTGCACATCCTCTCACTGGAAGTGGGGGATAAGGAACTGGATCAAAATGAAACAGATCGCAACCTCAGCCTCCCTACCACCTCGCCCTTGGGTCGCTGCACTGTTCAAGCAGTGGTTGCCCTTCGTGACCGGTTGCAGGAACACCAGCAGCAGTCACAGCAGGAGACGGAGCGGCTGCAAGAGCAACTCCAACATGAGAAAAAATCCACCAGTGATATTTCGATGATAGTCACGTGTATAACGGTACTTTTAAGTAATGACTGCCAAACTCCCCCTTCCACCCCTGAACCCTCCAAACATGTGTTCGCTTGCCCATCAGGGAAAACTTCTAGTGATTTTGAAACCTTGTGTAGTGGAGCCCTTTCATGCAGGTTAACTGCCAAAGTTGTGCTAAAGTATGTTCAAAACGACTCTATAGCTGGAAATGAGACAAATTGTACTAGACAATTGGAGGCAAATGTGTGACATTGGTAATAAACTAAGAAATGTTCCTGGACTTATATTGTATTGAAATAGATAATATATATTAAGTGGACTAATAATATCAATATATAATGCTGACTTTAAATGAGCAAATAACTAAGTTATCCGTCCTTATCTGGAACATTGCATCCCTCAAAAAAAGGTTCTCAGATTTACATCACAAAGTAACAACTGAACACATCGATATTGTATGTCTCCAGGAGTGCAGAGTTCCCGCAAGATCCTCACCCACGAAATTGCCCTCATTTGTTTCTTACAACCTCAGATCCAGTAACTCTTGTATTCTATACATCAAACAATCCCTACCCCATCAACTTCTGCCAGAAAAACAAACTGCCGGTCAACAGTATCATTGAGTGAGGATCTATGTGGGCAACTCTGTCCTCAATGTAATTCCAGCAGGAAAGTTAAATTATATTGACCTTCCGGCCTGCGCTCAGGCAGAGCCAACCATCATTCTTGGTGATGGACATTGGTGGTTCTCGCACACAAGGACATTGGTGGTTCTCGCTTCAGTAACGGGAATGGGAATCAATTGCTGTCGCTACTAAATAGTCACCAAGATGTGCAGATTGTGGGTGACCTTGAACCCACGCATATTTGTGGAGGCATTCTAGACCTCTGTGTTGGTTTCAACGTCTCTCACGTCTGGTGCACATCACCTATTGTAACAGATTTGTTGTCAGTTCATCACCCTAGATTGACTACTCTATGCATCGGAAATACCATTCTGCCCGGTGGGACTTTTAAACGCAAACGGCTCAGTGTTCCTCCTGCTCGACGTGAAGACTTTGTTGCTCATGTGTCAGAGTGGTACAGCACTTATGATCCCCTCCACAGTCCAGATATTTAACGACGGTCTAGTACAAAGTATTCTGATGTTCACTGACCCTTTAGGTCGGCCCTCTGCACCATCCAATAACCAGAACAATATGAAAGGTAATAAACACCATGCCTATTACGATGACCCCAAACTGCGTACTTTGAAACGCACTGTCAGGCGAGTTGGACTTGCATATAGGGAAACACGTACGCCAGCAATGCTCAAGCTCTTTCAGAAAGCCCTAGCCAAGGCGAGGGAGCGCATGACAGAGCTCAGGCAAGATAACTGGGAAACTTTTGTTAACAGTCTCAACTCTCACACCCCCTCAGCCAGGCATGGAAGGATATTAAAAGAATTAAAGGCGATAAGATCGGCCAAGTAGCACACCCTCACTCTCTACACACAGAGCAAACGAGTTAGTCGATGCTTCGGCAACCAACTCTAGTTTCAATAATCTTCCCCCAGACACACAGTTCAGATTAAATGCTGGTTATGGAGATCGAGAAAGGCTCGTTGACTTCATTCTCCACGAGGAAGATGAGTGAAACGTGCCATTTACTGAGTATGAAAACTCGCGGCCCTAAACAAAAGTAAAGCCACATCCCCCGGTGAAGATGGTATCACTTATGACATATTTCGTCTGCTCCCTTTAGTACCAGGGAATCCCCTGCTTGAGCTGTATAATATGAGTTATGTTACTGGGGAGCTTCCTATCTCTTGGACCAACAGTATAATCATTCCAATTCCCAAGCCAAATCAAGAGAATGCTTTCTGCCTAATTTCCCTTACTAGCTGCATTTGAAAAACATTCGACGGAATGGTCCTAAACCGTCTCCTCCACGGAATAAGAACCATGCTATCCCCCCAGATATATGGCTTCATGCATGGAAGGAGTGTGCTTCATTGCATCACCACCTTTCTTACCCTGCACACTGAAAAGTCATATACCACCTTCCTAGATCTCAAGTCTGCCTTTGATATTGCAAATAGACATGTTATCTTGAGTGAGCTTGCAAGAATGAATATTGGTGGTCGGCTTCTTTGTTGGATCAGGGGTTACTTATCCAACAGGAAGTCATCTGTATTTTTCCAGGGGCATAGGAGTGTAACAAGAGACTTTGAACTGGTACCCCGCAGGGTGGTGTCCTCAGTCCTACCTTATTCAATATCTTAATAAACACGCTGTTAAACTCTATACCGAGCAAACCCAACGTCCACATCATTAGCTATGCTGATGATATAATGATATACACCACTGGGTATGCTAACACGCAGAACACTTTTAACTCTGTATTAGACTCATGTCAGGACCTAGGTTTAGTTATCTCAGCAGAGAAAACATACTAAATAGATTCATAGAGATCATATAGATACTAAATCGGCACCCACCCACCTGTTCGCAAGATGCAACTGTCTGATGGCTCCCAGCTTGACTATGTAAACAGATTCAAATACCTTGGCCTTGAGGTGCCACTGTATGGTCCTGTTGTATTCAGAATCTGTCGTCAGTATAAAGAGAGGCTCCGAGCTCTCACGGCCGTTGCAGGTTATCAGGCTATGGTGCCAATGTCAGAATTGTCAAAATAGTGTACCTTACATACATCAGATCTTTAGTGGATTATGCTGCACCTCTGCTTGTTTTGATGCCTGAAAGAAAGCTTGGAGGGCTTGAAAAATTGCAGAACGAAGTCTTGAAGATAATCCTTGGGTGCCCTCGTACCACAAAGATACTTAATATGAGAAAGGAACTTAATATTCCGATCGTTGTTGATCGTGTTACTGAAATTAACTGTCAAAATTGTATAAAAATGCTTAGGCTAACTCATCCTAACCCTTGCACAGAAGCCCTCCAGAATTTCTTTATTGAAGATCAGCATTGTTCCAAATAGATAACTAAAACTGGAACTCAACTAAAAATGTATCAGGTTCATAATTTGTACCAAGAGAAACAACAACGGCACTTTCCTGCACCGTGGGAGGTTACACCCTTTCCAGTTTTAATCCCTCCCTTTCCACCCAAGAAGCAAATTAGAGACCAGCCCAAGCTTCGTCTTGAGGCAAAGCTCAACGCCTTAAGCAATATTCATGCTCTGTCCACAGAGCATTCTCTCTCTCAAATCATATACACTGATGGTTCCCAACACCGCCCAACGGGTGCAGCTGGAAGTGCAGTTGTCCTGACAATGGGCGATGGCTTGTATTTTGAGTGGGGAGTCCGTATAAACAACTGGGCCTCTACCCTTAAGACCGAACTATTTGCCTTGCTCCTTGCACTAAAATGTTGTATAAGTCTCCAAACTTGATACATTAATTGTAAGTGACTCCTTATCATCCCTAATTGCAATCAACTTTTTAAGACATAACTGTAACATGGTCGTGTACGAAGCTAGACATACATAAAACAAAATTATTAAGGATGGTAACAGAGTCAATTTCATGTGGTCTCCATCTCATGTTGGCCTCCGAATGTATGTTAGAGCTGATAAGTTAGCCAAAGAATCTGCCTTTAATGGAGCCGTTGAGTGTAACCTTGGATTGTCAATGAGCAATCTGAGAGCAGCAGTACACCGAGAACTTCAACAAGATCTTGTAGATCTGAGGCAAAGTGAAATCGACACCAGTAATTCCATCTATCATCATACTATCATGCAAGAGGAGCCACACATCTATGGTTCATCCAATAAAACCAGCAGACTTCTAGATGTTATTACTGCTCGGCTTAGACTCGGTTACAAGTATCTCTGGGAATTCTCATTATCTGCCGATGTAGACCTGACCAAATGTAAACTGTGTCAACAAAAGTTTTCCCACACCCTCCGTCACTATGTGATGGAGTGCGAAAAGATACGTGAATTCAGAGACAATTCTATAACCAATGTTCCAACGATGTATAAATATTTCATTCAAAATGATCTGCTATCAGAAATTTTAGCCAAATATCCCCAGTTTGCTAACTGTAGGTAGTAACTAAGTGATTGTAACCTATCCACCGCTACCCACTGGATGGGGGGCGGTGTGCAGGACAAACATATCAATTGTGACACTAGCTCTCCACATATGTTAGTTGCTTAATTTAGAAACTGTACTTGTGGTCGATCTCGAACCCATTGTTGATGCGACGACTTATACTGAATTTTGTAAATAGCTCATCAAGATTGTAACTTGCTTAGCTAAATAAATTGTGGGGTTCAGTCCCTGAGCCCATTATGTGCTTCTGTAACCCTTTCCACTACCACCCACAAGATAGGGTATGGGGTGCATAATAAATGAACTACACTAAACTAACATCCTCTCATGTGTACTCTATATAATTAAAACTCTGAACTGCAATGTCAATCCTGACCTTAAAAGTTTCCTAGAAGGTTTAAACAGAACCCATGGGCATCACTCCAGAAACAAATACTTATTTGATATCCCAACAGTGCGGCTTAACCAAACTAGAATGGCTCTACAACTCAAGAGACCCAGAATGTGGAACGACTCCCTCCCCAATCATGTCAAAGGCTGTACCTCTCTCAGCCAGTTTAAGAGTAGAACTAAGAACTACCAAATTAACTCCATGTAACCTACCTTATTGCCTGAATGCCAACCCATGCCTTGCTTTTAAACAATAACTATAAATCCAACATTATGTTTGTAACTTTGCATCTATGTATGTACTTTTCCAAAATAAAATGTTATTATTATTATTAATATCTTGGAAATATGAAAAGCACAACTTGGTGTATTCAGATGATAACGCTGTTTATTCTAAACATTCAGATTGTCCAGATTGTGTAAATTTGTTGATGTATACATCTTATATATGTGAAGATTCACATGTTATTTATTTATATACAAGAAAGGTACAATGGGTTGAGAAAATATTTTATTAAATAATTGAACCTTATTTCCCTAATGTTATCTGTGCCTGGGAATCTTACACTCATCAGGTAAATTGTAGCATAATTTGAGGATTATTAAAAGGGTGGATGGGTGGGGTCTGCAGGTAGCCTGCATACATGACAGTTACGAAAATAGCTCACTACATATGTAAGTTACTCAGCTTGGAAACTGTCCTTGTAGTCAACATTGCCAAACGGTCAACATTGATGCTCCACTGTGATGCGTCTTCCCTACTGAGCCAATTTGGCAGTCATCCTGATGGAAAAAACATCCTTGATTGTTTGTGATGTGTGTCTATATAAATATGAACATGTACTGAACGGGATGAGAATAGTAAGTAATTTTCAAAAGAAGGCACCAAACCGGGAAGGCTATGTAGTACCATCAAATATGCGGAATAATCAAAGGGCGTTAAATATCACCAAGGATGCCAATACGAGAACAAAAACGCGTAAGGAGAACGATATCAGAAGTATCCGAGTCACCAAGAATTCTATTGAGGGACAGGCGACCGCGAGGGGCGGTCGGAAAGCAAGACACACGCTCGTCCTGGAAGTCAGGACATTCAAGAAGGATATGCACAACCGTAAGAGGGACAATGCAATTAGGACAATAAGGAGCAGGGCGGCAGGACTCCATCAAGTGACCATGGGTTAAGCGACTATGGCTAATACACAACCTCGCCAGAGCCGTTTCCCATCGCCGGCTACGGTGGTAGGAGGATGGCCACGAGGAAACACAACATTTAAGAGTACGTAGTTTGTTACCAGTAACAGATGACCAAAAAGCCTGCCAACGGGAAAGGACGGAGGAATGGATAACCGGATAAAAGTCGGAATATGGAATACCTTTACGAGAGATGGGACAAGAGCGGACAGCTTCCTTGGCAGCAGCATCCGCACGCTCATTTAAAGAGACACCAATATGGCTGGGAACCCAACAAAACTCAACCGACTTAAATTTACTGTGAACAAGAAACAGCCAATGCTGGATCTCGACAACTACTGGATGAACTGGATTAAAGGACCCGAGTGCCATGAGGGCACTACGAGAGTCAACAAGTCTCTTCGAGTCTCACGAGAGTCTCTTCTCCTTTCACCAGTCAGCCCGACAGATGTTGTGTCCATCATACACTCACTAAAAACCAAAGCTGGGAACATCAGTGAAATACCATCCATTGTATACAAGAGCGCCTCCCACGCCCTTGCGCCACCTATAGCTCTGCCGTTCAACAAATCCCTTGAGTGTCATACCTTCCCTGATATCCTTAAAAAAGCAAGAGTAACGCCAGTTCATAAAGGAGGTAATCCGGCAGACATAAACAATTATAGACCAAAATCAAACCTACCCATACTATCAAAAATATTTGAAAAAATTATCTACAAACAGCACTACTCCTACCTCGTAAAATTCGACATTCTTAGCCCCTGTCAGTTTGGCTTCCGCTCCCAAAAGAATACCAACGATGCAATTATTAGTCTCCTTGATATAATTTACTCAGCCCTTGACAAAAATGTGTTTCCGATTGGACTCTTCAATGACCTGAGAAAGGCCTTTGATACTGTTAATCACAATTATCTCTTACATAAACTCCATCATTATGAAATCCGAGGCCATACACTGGACTATATCCAATCCTATCTTAGTGAAAGACACCAATGTGTAGCCATCAATAATATAACCTCTCCCACTCTACCAATAACCGTTGGAGTGTCACAGGGCAGCATTTTGGGACCTCTCCTATTTCTTATATACATCAATGATCTGCCTAATGTCTCTAACATTCTGAAACCTATTTTGTTTGCTGAAGATACTACCCTCATCTACTCTAACCCCAACCCACATACACTAAATAATGTTGTTAATAATGATCTAAAAAAAGTCCACTTCTGGATGTCAACTAACAAACTAACACTTAACATAGAAAAGACCTACTACATCTTATTTGGAAGCAAATCAACAAATGCAATTCAGCTTCAAATAGACAATGTAAACATTAGCAATATAAATGATGGAAAGTTTCTCGGCCTATTCCTAGACAAGAGACTCAACTTCAGTACCCACATACAACACATAACTAAGAAAATCTCTAAAACAGTTGGTATACTCTCCAAAATCAGATATTATGTACCTAACTCTGCTCTCATCTCTCAGTCCGTCCTCCAAAAATGGGGTGGTAAATGTAAGAAGACAAATAAGTGCAATTATGTACTATTCATAGCAGTTAGGAATTGTACTTATTTTCACTTAGTATTAAATCGTAGTCAAATATATTGTGAATATTTGAGTTTACCTGAAAAACTGAATAGAAAACCACAACCTCACCTAACCGTCTTAATTTTTGAAGATGATAATTTTATTGCTTCTTAATTACAATTAGTACTTAACCTATAGCTATATTGATATTACAGTTTTATAAAACTAATAAAACAAAACTAAAATACATCACTAAATTGTAAAGTAACTTAGGATATTTTAAAATTTTGTATAAAATCTATATTGTTTAATAAACCTGAAAAAGAAATTCCTGATATTTAAAACTTGTGTATTTAAAACTTCATACTAAAATTCTGAGTGTCTTAACGGAAAACGAGGAGAATTAAATCGGGGGAGGGGGTTGGGTAAATGTAACAGCCCCATAAGTGCAATTATGCACTGTTTATGACAGCAAGAAAGTGTACTTATTACACTTAGTATTAAATCGTACTGTCAATTCGGAGGATGGGCATTTTTCTATATTATGCACTAATCTATCCCTATCTTAATTATGGTATTTGTGCATGGGGTTCAACCACTGCAAACCACCTCAAGTCCATCATCACCCAGCAAAAATCTCCTATCAGAATAATAACAAATTCTGCTTTCAGACAACACTCAGCCCCCTTGTTTAACTCCCTAAACATGCTAAACGTAATCTCACTCCACAAATTTTCTTGTGTCAACTACATTTACAAAACCCTGTTCTTAAACGCAAATCCTGCTCTGAAACTCTCCCTGGACAGATGTAATAGGACCCATTATCACCACACCACAAATAAATATCTCTTTGATATCCCCAGAGTCAAACTTAATCTGTGTAAACACTATGCAAATAAAGGGACCCAGTCTATGGAACTCACTCCCTATTGAACTGAAAAGCTGTCCAACTTTTGCGTCATTCAAAAACAATACTAAAAAGTACCTAATTTCATCTTCATAGTTTTTTACCTTTTGCTTTAAAATGGCACTGTACCTATTGCTACCCAATCTCCTAATCTTTATGTACCCAATCTGAACATCTTTATCATTGTGATCATTGCTGTCTTCTTAAATGTGTTGTCAAATCTGCTGTATGGTGTCTATTAATCTTGTTTAAATTACCAATCAAGCTGTCAATGTAATTAACCAGAGCTTTAATATACCAATGTGCTTTAATATACTTACTAATCTCTCTTATCTCATTTTTTCTTGCAATGTATTTGTTATCATTTTATTAATTCTGATAGAATTTAACTACTTAAAATTATCTGTTAGATTAAGGACCTGCCCGAAATGCTGCGCGTACTAGTGACTTTACAAGAATGTAATTACTGTACTACGCTATGTATTCTCACAAACCCAATGTACCTTCTTGTATATAAATAAATAAAATAAAATAAAATAAAAATAAAATAAAATAAAACAACAACTACAAAGGAAGACTGACAACGAGAAAGCAGGAGACGAAGAGCATAGAGAATAGCATAAAGCTCTGCTGTGAAGACGCTAGTCTCTGGAGGTAAGCAACACATATAAGTGCGATCAGGAAAAAAACAGAGTAGCCAACACCGTCCGCAGACTTAGACCCATCAGTGAAGACAGAAACGGAGCGGGAGTGATAAGAAAAGTACTCAAGGAAAAGGCGTTTTAGAACCGTAAGAGGGGTAAAAGCTTTAGTGATGCGGGTCAAGGATGTACAAAACTGCAGAAGGGGGACTCTCCACGGGGGAAAAGAAGGAACAACACGAGGAGAAACATTAGAAATACGAACGGAAAGAGATGCCTGTAAGCGAGATAACCGGACAGAAAGAGGGAGGTGGTGAAGAAGAACAGGAACCGCAGGAGGGGTTAAAGTTAAAGCACGACTGAGCTGAGAGGAGGGATGTTGCAAGCACTGCGCAAGATAGCGAAGACAGTAGCGATCACGGCGGTCCTGGAGAGACAGGAAGCCAGTGTCAACATACAAGCTGAGGACGGGAGTCGAACGAAAGGCACCAGAACTGAGGCGCAACCCAGTATGGTGCAAAGCATCAAGACGGCGAAGAGTAGAAGGAGAAGCAGACGAGTAAGCAGGGCAACCATAATCGAGCTTAGACAGAACGAGAGAAGAATGTAAAGCAAGGAGAGTGCGCCTATCAGCTCCCCAAGAAGTATGGGACAATACCCGAAGGAGGGTAAGGGCCTTAGAGCACTCAACACGGAGGTAAGAGATATGGGGAGACCAAGACAAACGAGTGTCAAGGAATAACCCCAAAAGCTTCGCGGAATCTTTGTACTCAAGGGGATGACCATAAAGTGACAAAGAGGAACGAAGAACGACCCGTTTCCGAGTAAAAGTCATGGCACAAGTCTTAGTAGTAGAGAACTTGAAGCCATGATCGGTGGCCCAAGACGACACGGCATCAATCGCAAGTTGAAGCCGGCGTTGAAGGAGAGGTGAGTCATCACCCTGACAGCAAAGGGTAAGATCATCGACATAGAGAGTGGAGAAGACGCCTGAAGGAAGAGAGGAAAGAAGACCATTGAGGGCAACCAGAAAAATAGTGCTCAGAACACTACCCTGGGGCACACCGTATTGCTGAAAAGAGGCAGAGAGAGCGGTACCAAGCCGCACCCGAAAGGAACGACGAGAGAGGAAGCTGCGGAGAAAGAGAGGGAGATGACCATGAAGGCCAAAAGAATGAAGCTGGATAGAATATGATATCGCCAAGTGGTGTCGTAAGCCTTTTCCAGGTCAAAAAGGACGGCAACAACGGAGGTCTTCGCAGCAAAAGCAGTACGAATATAGACCTCCAAGTTCACCAGGACATCTGTCGTGCTGCGGCACTTGCGGAAACCAAATTGAGAAGGGAAGAGGAGGTGATGGTGTTCCAGGAACCACATCAGACGAACGTTAACCATACGTTCAAAGAGTTTGCAGACACAACTTGTGAGGACAATAGGGCGAAAGTCCTTAGGGAATGTTCCCAGAGACTCTGGTTTGCGAACAGGGAGGACAACGGCATCGAGCCAGTCTTCAGGGACTGACGACGACTCCCAGATCCGATTATACAGGCTCAGTAAATACTGAGACGTGCATGGAGGGAGATGGCGAAGCATCTCATAATGAATACCATCGGAGCCCGCCGCCGTAGCACCGCAGAAGGCCAGGGCAGAACGAAGTTCAGAGAGAGAGAAGGAATCGTTATAGGGAAGTCGAAGATGAGTACAAAAATCTAAAGGACGAGACTCAAGGACAGGTTTACGAAGAAAGAGAGAGTGGGGAAGATGAAGACCAGAGCTAACAGAAGAAAAGTGGGAACCCAGTTCGGTAGCGACCTGCAACGGGTCCGCCACAAGAGTACCATGGAGGTGAAGGACCGGTGAAACATCAGGAACGAACTTACCAGCTATCTTGCGGATACGCTTTCAGATCTGTGGCAGAGGAGTTTCAGACTTAATGGTGGAGACATAAGATGTCCAACATTCACGTTTAGCCATACGGTTGGCCCTACGGGCCACCGCACTCGCCCTCCGAAAGAAAAGAAAAGAATCGGTCGTCTGCCGACGGCGGTGTCTCTTCCAGGCTGCACGCTTACAGCGGACAGCCTGAGCACAGTTTACATTCCACCAGGGAACGCACTTCCGTTGACCCCAAGAGGAAGAGCAAGGAATAGAGCGGAGGGCAACATCGAAGACAGTGTCATGAAAAAGGAGGAGAGAGAGAGGGAGAGGCAGAAGGGAGAGGTCAGAGAGAGTAGCACTGAGGGTAAAGAGGTTCCAGTCCGCTTTCGCAAACTGCCACCTAGGGAAGGAGAGGGGAGGGCGAAAAGAGAAAAAGGAAACAATTATGGAGAAATGGTTACTACCATGGAGGTCATCAAGAACCTACCACGTGAAATCTAAGTAAAGAGAAGACGAGCAAAGAGAAAGATCAAGACAGGAAAGGGTGCGAGTCCGAGAGTCCAAATGCGTGGGTTCACCAGAATTCAGAAGAGACAGGGAAGAAGAGAGGATAAACGGCTCAAGAAGGCGGCCCCGGGTGTTCATCAGAACATCACCCCAAAGGAAATGACGACAATTGAAATCACCCAGCAGGAGCATAGGCTCCGGAAAGAAGTCCAGTAAGTGTGTCAGATCAGGAAGAGAAAGCGGGACACTCGAGGGGAGATAAATGGAACAAGCAGTACCATTTCCGCACAAAGATACGAGCAGCAGAACAATGGAGAGGCGAAGGAAAAAGTAAGGGGACAAAGGGAACATCAGAGCGAATCAAGAGAGCAGAAGAGTTAGGAGCCCCAGCTGTTGCTGCGGGGGGGGGGGGGAGAGAAAGGAATAGCCACGAAAGCGACCAGGACGAGCACCAAGCATCGACTCCTGGAGACAGACACAAAGAGGTAAAAAGCACGAAATCAGAAGTTGGAGTTCAAGGAAATTGGCGTAATAACCCCGAACGTTCCATTGAAGAATAGACATCGACGAGAAGAGAAAGGACAACAACAGAGAACAAGGAAGAAACAAAGGTAAAAGAGCAACATAGCACGTTAAAGAAGATCAAGGTCGGGATCAGGGTCAGCAAAGTCAGGGTTAGGGGGCATGGGTAAACTGAGCAAAGACGGAGGGAAAGAAGTGGGAGAACAGACCAAAGGTGGACAGGCGGGGTCCGGAGGAGGAGGAGGAAGAGATGGAGGCAACCGAGAGGAGTAGTCAAGGACAGCAGCAGGAAGAGGGGAAGTAGAAAGAGGGGAGCGCACCTCAGCAAGGGCAGCAACCGAGAGGGAAGCGTGGGCCAAAGAAACCTCCAAAGCAGGGACAGGGGGCGCAACCACCGAAATGGGAGGGGAAGGGGCGATAGAGTTAGAAGTAGGGGCCAAGGAAGAAAGCGAAGCCTTCTTACCCGTCGGGGAGAAGGAAGGAGACGAGCCAGGCTTACGCTTCTGAATTAAAGAGACAGGTGTCCCAGCAACTATGTACTGGGCAACGGATTCCAGTGTCTCAACAGGAGAAGCTGAACGAGAGCACACACGACGGCCGGTAGGAGAGCGATGGACATCAGCCCGCACCGACAGGCGGCGGGGAGAGTCAATAGATGGAGGAGAAGGATGGGAAGGAGGATTGGAGAGAGACGAGGAAGAAGACACAGGAGACATGACAGACCGGGCAGAAAGAAGAGGAACCCCAGACAGAGGACTAGGAGGGGGACCCTTCGGGACAGAACTCAAAGGAACAGAGGAGGGGGCAGTGGGCGTGTCAGGGTCCAAGGGCCGGAAACGGTTGTGAGTCTGAGGAAGGTGGGAAGGACGAGGAGAGGAAGAGCGGAACACGCGAGCATAAGTGACGTTAGCATAAGGCGGGAACCGGCGAACCTGGCGCCTCGCCTCAGGAAAAGATAAACGCTCCCGGTGCTTCAAGTTGAGGACGGCTGCCTCAAGCTTGTAATGGATACAGGCACGGGAGAAGGTAGGGTGGGCCTCACCGCAGTTGAGGCAGTGAACCTGGGAAGAAGTGCACTCCGACTTAGAGTGACCCTCGCCCCCACACAAAGGACAGAGAGAGACAATCCCAGAGCAGCGGAGGGCACCATGCCCAAACCTCCAGCACTTGTTACAAAGCCTAGGAGAAGGAATGTACTCCTGGACAGAGCACCTGGCACCAGCAAGAATGACAGAGGATGGAAGGGTCCTACCATCAAAGGTAATCTTCACAACCCGACGGGGTTGATGGCGACGACCACGAGGGGGACGAGTAAACGAGTCGACCTGGAGGACAGAATGGCCTTGGGCATCATGGATATGCCGAATATCATCGTGGCAGTCCTGCAGATTCCGAACACCGGTCGCAACATGGGGTGGGAGGAGAATAGTGCCAACACTGGCATTCAACTGAGCATTCTTTGAGACCCGAACAGGGATTTTGCCAAGGCAGGATAAGGCAGCCAAGCGGGAAGCTGCATCCTGAGAAGGAGCAGCAACGACACGTATACTGAGACGAGTGGGGTTGAAGGTAACAGAGGTATTCACGGAATCAACAACATGCAGATGGAGGGAGAAATCATCAGGAGGCGCAGAATCAAGAGGGAGGAGATCGAAGTATTTGGCCCATGAAGCGGGACCAAACAAGGCCTGATACGCATCAGTACGGAAAGGAATCGAGCGAGAGCGGTCGGGGCGCGGACGGCGTTAAGAACTCCCAGAGAGAGAGGGGTTAAAAGGCGCAGTAGTCACAACGAGAGACTTAGCCGCACCAGGGGACGAAGCGGTCACCACTGGGGGCTTGAGGCTCGACCCAACCACAGAGGAGGGAGGGGAGCTGGGGGAAGAAGTCAAAAGGGTCAAAGGAGGAGCAAGGTTGGGGCCCAACGCATCGGGGGCTACAGAGCCCGGTCTTCCAATACATGCCAACTCGGGGGCTTGGTCGCTCACCCCACGAGCCTGAGAGGGTACAACAGAAGCATTCATCGACATACAGACGAAGAGAGACAAATTTATCCACGAATGTGCCCCCATACCCACCATGGAGCCACAACTAGAGGCAGGACACCCAACAGGAAGCTATCGCCGATCATGCCGGGGCCCCCCAGGGGTGCGTCTTGAGTAAACGCCCCACAAACGCCACCTTAAGAACCGTCAGTCTGTCGAGATCGGGTTCAGCGACGAAAGGGGGATTTACAATAAAAGGTTCCCCTCGCTTGAGACGTTGGGTACTACAGTTCTACGGGTGCAAGAGTATGCCTCCTCAAGCATAGGGCGTCAAAATAGAAGAAGTCCGAAGGAATAACCAAAACAAGCAAAAGGTCGGCAGGAAACGACAAGCAGATAGGAGAAGAGGGGGGGGGGGGGAACGAAACATATGGAAAAGGAAAAGCGATCCGGCACAATTAGAGAAGACAGCAGCAGGAGCAGGGCCACAAAAGGACAGAGGACTGTCCTACGGAGCATCACACTCCGGCAGCCATCCACCAAGCCCCCTCACGGCGCCAACGGGCCGGATGGGGAGGGGGCGGGATGAGAATAGCTTGGGCTACCCTATCCCTTTGTGTGTATTTATTCCTCAATAAACTTATTTGAATTTGAACATCCTAAACTTTTTATTTTATTTTTTATTTTGTATTTATATGGTGACATAAAACTGAAAATAGAGCAGTGGCTATTTTGGCAGGTGATATGCAAATCACATAAAAAAACGTAGAAGTAAATAAGACCTCTTCTGACCTCTTTACGGTGTGAAAGCTTTGGGATCAGTTCGAAAAGAATGAAAAACTTTAAACATTTAATATAACAAAAATGACTTTAGCAACAATTAAAACAATTCCCATATTTTAATTAGCAAAACACAATATAAAATGTAAAAGAAACAAACATGTGATAGGTATGTTAAGGGCAAAGAGAGGTGCAAAATAATACAATATACAAAAAGCTGAACGCATCTACTGTTTCCTGGGAAGGCTACAGTACATGTTACGGCTTGAGAGCACGAAGTGTATTTTGAAGACTGGCCAGTGGTGAGCTGCTTATATAGGCAGGCCAGGCTTAGTGTAGATGGCGCTGATGTGCAGGTAACTATCGCTGGCAGTCTCAAACAAGCAGTTAAGGGCTGGTCGACTGGCGAGTAGCGCTGGGCCCCAGACAGGTGTCCAAGTGTCTCGGGTACTTGAGGGTGGAGAGGGGTGGTGTCTTTTCTATGCACAGGCTTCTGAGCACGTATTGTTGTTGTTGCTGATGTCAATTTCTCATACTGGAGTATGCAGATATGTTGTTGAATTGGCGGTAAAGGAATAGGCGGGATCTCCTTGTCTAAGCAGGAGATTATCGTAACAGCTCTCCCCCGAAACCTGTTCCTATCCCCAATGATGTTGCTGTGGAGTGGAGTGTTGAAGTTGGAAGTTCAACCTCGTGGACTCGGGAGAGCGAGTCGGCGACGACGTTTTCCGAGCTTTTGATGAAGAAGATGTTGAGATTGTAGTTCTGCAGGTACGAGGCCCAGCAAAGCAAACGCTGGTTGGAGAATTGGGCCTGTTGCAGGAACCGATGGGGATTATGATCCGAGAAGATGTTGATGGGATGGTAACCTTATAGATATGGTTCGTAGAGTTGCAGACACAGGATGATGGCTAGTAGCTCCTTCTCAAAGGTACTATATTTCCTTTGATGCGGTTTCAGCTTGTACCTGTAGTAGCTGATTTTGATTGTTGCCGCCGGAGGCGGCTAGTTTATTGTGTACCCCATACTCATCCTGTGAGCGGTAGCGCAAACAGCATTACAGAAGGCACTAAAGGTCTTTATCAGACCTCATCTTAGATTATTACATAAAGAATTTCATCTATCCTTCACACCTTATAGTTACAATGTCAGCTAGTTACAGAGAAAGTGCTATTTCAAGAGCTATATATTTACAGTAAGTCATTATATATCAATGGTAGGTCTTATCGCTAATACATAATAGTTAGACCAATGGGGATATTACAGAGTCATATGGGAGCCTCTGTTTATTATTAGTCCTCACAATACACTACTTGTTTCTGAATCTCATATGTCGTTTATCTACTGGAAGCGAAATGTGGATACAGTGCAAGGATTTCAGGTAGTTTATCCATGGTAATAAGATAGGTTGCCATATCATACAGAGTGAGTTTAGATTTATCTCTAAATGGCTCAATTTTACTACAATCCAAGATATAGTGTTCGAGTGTGTGTCCCTGTCTTTGTCCACACACTTTACACTTTACTTCATCTAGATCCCTATACAAGCCGAACTGCCAGAGATATTTGTAGCCAAGTCATACGAGCTGTGACAACATCTGTTAGTCTACTGACTTTGTTACTTGCCCCATACACATGTTTTACTTCACACATTTCATTGTGATGAACAATGGACCTGTTAGTTCCAGTTTGCACTGTTTTACTTTCTTCAAATCCATCCAGGAGTTCTCGTCTAATGACACTTTTAAGGGACCTATTTGATAACTCAAGATTCAGCTCAATACTGTCTTTATTTACTGCAGCCTTAGCAAGGGTACCAACTTTGTCATGTTCCTTCATGCCAATGTGAGAAGGAATCCACAACATTTTTATATTTACCCTCTTGCTAAGTATTTTTATATATCTACGTCTAGCTTCCAAGACAAGCACGTTATTACTTGATTGCAAACTGTTTATTGCTCGTAGTGAGGAAAGTGAATCGGAAATAATTATGCTGTCTACTTCAGTATTGTCAATAAATTCGAGTGCTACCAGTATTGCTACCAACTCGGCTTACATTGTGGATGCCCAGTTACTAATTCGGATATTCCTTTGAATTGTGCTGCCATCGGGCTGATGAACAATAACAGCACTTCCTGCCCTTCCTGTAGCTGTATTGAGTGATCCGTTAGTGTATATGGTCTGTGTTATGTTGTTTTCAGCTTGTATATTGTGAATGTATTCTATGGTGCTTAATTTAGCAGCAAGCTGAGCATGAGGGTTGTTTGTGATTAGTTTCTTGGTGGGGTATGCAGGGGTCAGGATGTCTAAAGGTACTATCTGCCAGGGATGGAAGGAAGTGCTGTTCTCTTTCATCTGTATATACATTGTGCAGTCCCATCATTTTAATATGAGTGGCTGTTCTTTGAATCCATTTAGACTCGCTAGTTCTATTTCGTATGTGTTCTAACAGTGCAACTGACACAATGTTGTTTTTGTTATCACGCAGAAGCTTTAGTCCCATCATAAGATTAATTTCAAATATTCTATCTCTGATGCTAAGTATATTTAATTATTTCCACACGTTGAGAACTTTGGTAGTTATAGGACAGCCAAGTTTAATTCTGAGTGCTTCATTTTGCATTTTTTCCAGTCTATCAATAGTTTTGCCATTTTGCAGGACTAAAGCTGGTGCATGAGAGTCTATCAGAGATCTTATGTATGCTAAGTACATCATTTTTGCTATTCTAATATTAACACCGTATTTAGGGCTGTACCCCACTACAGTTCTGAGAGCCTTGAGTCTGTCCCTACATTGTTGATGTAACTTATTGACTGCAGTTGAGGTAAAAGAGACAGAGACACCAAGGTATTTGAAAGAAGAGACATAGTCTATTGGTATACTATCTATCTTAAGTTTTCGTGGTCCACTTTTGCAGTTGCCAATTTGCCTGTTAAATACCTTAGTTTTAGCAGTGTTGATTACAAGACCAAGGCTCTCACAGGCTGTATGTATACAATTTAAGACTGTTTGCATTTTGCGGTGGGATTTAATATGTACAAGGATGTCATCTGCATAGCTGATAGTGACGTTTGCCAGACTAGTTGGGATTGATTTTAGTAAGGCATTAATTAGAACATTAAACAAGTTAAAACTGAGTACTCCTCCTTGTGGGGTGCCTAGTTGCATTAATTTAGTTTCACTCTTGTAGGCTTGGAACAGTGCAGAGGACTTCCGGTTGGTTAGATAGCCTCGTATCCATTGTAATAAATGTCCACCAATATCCATTCTCGCTAATTCATACATAATCACTTCCCTATTAGCAATATCAAAGGCATTTTTAAAATCAAGAAATGTTGTGTACTTGTGCCTTTCATCTCCATGAACAATAAGAAAGGTTGTGATACATTTGTGTACGCTTTTACCATGTGTGAAACCATTGATATCAGATGACATGTGCTCTTTAACTCTATACAATGATCTATTAAACACCATTCTCTCAAAGGTTTTGTACATGCAACTGGTCAGTGAGATGGGACGGAAAGCATCAGGTTGGCCAGGCTTCGGTACAGGTACCGTAAGACTGGTTGTCCATGATACTGGCAACTGCCCAGTGACATAACTGGCATTAAACAATTCTAATAATGGGTTACCGGGTACACGATGTAGGAGTCTTAGAATATCATAGGTGATACCGTCCTCACCAGGAGCAGTGTTACTGCCCCTGGAGAGGGCTGCATCCAATTCATAATCTGTATATGGAACATCACATTCATCATGTTGCTTGCTCAACATGAAATTTATGAGAGGATTTCTGTCTGAACATCTCCTGTAATTTCTCCCTAGTGCTATCTGTTAACATTCCAAAGCTGGAAACCTGAGCCCATTTTGTAATTAACTGATTGGATTTCTGTAGCTGTTTTGGGTGTGAAACTTGTCTACTATTTTTACCAATAATTTTGTTTATGCCTTTCCAGGCTTTGCCCAGGGGAGTATGCAGGTTAAGTCCACTTACAAAACCCTCCCATTCATTTTGTCTCAGTTCAGTCATTCTCTCCCTTGCCGTTGCAAGCGCGGCCTGAAACAGTTTCAACATTTGAGGAGTTCTAAGGCTCTTATATGCTTTACCTGTCTGTCTAGCAATTGATTTCAGCTCTTTCAGTTTAGCATCATCATAGTACTGGTTGTGTCTGACCTGCTTACCTGTACGTCTTTTTGTTTGGTGTGACACACTACTTTTGATGGCCTCATAGGTTTTATTTAAGAGGTCATCATAAAACTGTTGTACATTCTCAGGCTCATAATTGTTATACCAATGTTCTATGCTGTCTATAAGAATTTTTCCTGCTCTTTCCTTGCTGTTAGTCTGCGTCTACTCAGCTCAGTGCCAGGCAGGTCACCATTAGCCACGTGTATGTTAGTTGTTATGGTTAAATGGTCAGACATTAAGTCATCCACAATATCAGTCTCATAAGTTGCGTATGACAGGTTATAGCCAATGCACCTATCTAGAACACTTCCATATATATGCGTCGGTTGATTCTTACTGATAATTTGAACATCACCATAAGCATCGAGAAGAGCCAACAATCTTCTCCCGTTGGTATTTGTGAGTTGATCCCCTAATTGTTTGTGTTTAGCATTTAAATCCCCAATTAATATTGTAGAATCAGTATGTGCAAAATTAGGTAGGTCAGCATACTGGAGGAGGCCAGTAGGTGCATAGGCATTCAAAACATTAAGTGTAGAGTTACCACCGTGTACCCGGATACCATGATATTGAAACCCCTCTCGTTGTTGGGCGGGGAGTGGCTCATGTGGCAGGGATTTTTTAACATACATGAGACACGTATTTTTTTTATCTGGGATTATAACACTGATAACTAGGCAGATTCTGCGGGGTTTTACCTGCGAGAGTCAGGGTTTCTTGGAGGCAGACAATATCTATGTCTTCAGTCATAATCTTATGATGGAGGTCTGAATACCGTTTTCTAAGAGAAGCAATATTCCAACTGAGTATCTTGATGACACTGTACTTGTTTTTATGTGATTCAGAGGCCGCCATTGTTCTTTTGTACTTTATCAGTCTGCAGTTTCAGAAAAGCAAGTGTCTCCCGATACCGGTTGTAGTGCATTATTAGGGCTTCCTTTTCCCCTTCAGTCAGCACATCACCTGTCACCATTTCTTTAAATTTGTCTCGGCGAACCATCTGGGATATGGCGTGTTCGGCCCGAGGCGGACATCCACGTCCAGTTGCACTTCGTCATTATCACTACAAGCGTCACTAGTTTCACTTTGTTCTTGGATTTCCTCGCCTAGCTGCTGCATTAGAACACCCTCAATGCCGGTGCTGCTGGCGTCGACATTGAGGACGAAGAGTTTCGTAACATCTGGCAAGGCGAGAATAGGATTAGTACACAATAGAGGCTTAAATTGTTCAAATGCAACTAACTGGGAAGTTGTCCAAAGGTATTTTTGTTTAGGGCTGGTCAGGTTAATGAGAGGTGTTGCCACTGAACTCAAATTTTTGCAGAATCGACGATAATATGACGCTAGTCTTAGGAAGCGCATGAGCTCCTTCCTGGTGATAGGTTGAGGATAATGCTGTATAACTTGTAGATGGATATCAAGAGGAGCTAGGCTCCCACTGCCTATAACATGATCTAGAGAGTGCACTTTACCTTTGGAAAATGTGGACTTCCCAAAGTTAATGGTGAGGCCAGTCTGGTGGAGCTTGCAGAACAATCGTTGTAGCTAGAGCAGATGGTCGCTCAGTTGGAGGTCGCCACAACGATGTCATCCAAGTAGGCATAGGTGTTTTCAAGGCCCTGGATAACAATGTAAACAGCTCTCTGAAAGGTAGCTGGGTCATTACATAGTCCAAAGGGAAGTCGCTCATACCTGAGTAGGCCAAATGGAGTGGTGAAGGCGAAAATCTCCTTAGCCTGCTCCGTCAGGCTAATTTGGTAGTAGCCTTTTAGCAGGTCGATCTGTGAGAGGGAGTTAGCATTACCTGTGGAGTGAAGAATATCGTCGATTCGTGGCAAGGGGTATGAGTCCTTAATCGTGACAGTATTTAGGCGCCTATAGTCGGTACACAACCTTACCTAGCTGTGTGGCTTTGGCACCAATATACAGAGTGAGGCCCAACGGGACTCAAAAGGTGTGGCGAGCCCATGGTCGAGGAGGTACTGCACTTCGGCAAACATAGCTTCCTTCTTCTGTTGGCTGATGCTGTAGTATGGTTGACGTATTGGCATCGTGTCGGGAAATAGCTTGATGTCGTGTTGCACTACAATACATTCCTGTGGAACACCTTTGAACAATTCGAGGTGCTGGTTGAAAATACAGATGAGAGGAGCATTGTTGGGATCCTGGAAATAGTTAGGAAGATCTTTCAGGATTTCTGAGTTGGAAAGTACGGAATCAGAATCAGTGCATTCGTGAGGAGAAGCAATATTGGTTTCACTTTGAATATAGGGATCCATGAATGACATTAGCACTGTGGGAGGTTTACCTTGATACTGCTTCAGAAGATTGATGTTGCACAGCTGGATTTTTCGTCGCCTATGCGGAGTCTATAGAAAGTAGTTGTAATTATTTCGCCATTCTTTGATGCGTTATGGACCAGAAAATTTACTTTGAAAAGGAGAGCCTGGGATAGGAAAATAGGCTAGAACGAAGTCTCCTTTGCTCTGATGTCCAAAGGGTTTGGAAAGGATGGGGGAGGTAGAGGGATGGGGAGGTGAAATTCTGGAAGAGGATGCGGGCGTAGAGAGACAGAAGGTCTGAAAGTTCAGTGGTCTGTCCACCGTGGGTTGACATGTGTGTGTGTGTCGTTTGTTTGGGCATGTGGTATGTTAGGTTGTCAGTACATTGGCTGGGTGGTTAGTGTTTGTGTCCTAGCTAGTGTCTGGAAGCCCTAGAGCTGATGGAGTTGGCTGCAGGAGATTAATCTTAGCAACATCAGGGTAGTTACTCTTCAAGTAGCACAAAAAAGTTTTTTGTTGTTTATTTTTATTTATTTATAATTTTTTTTTATTTATTATTATTATTTTTTAATTCTTTATTAGGTATAAATCGGGTCCGGGATAGGCCACTCATCTGGGTCGTCTGGCAGACCACTTAGTATTTGAGGTCTCGGGAAGGCCTGATCATAGATGCATCTGATCACCTTTTGTTGGAGAGTGATTCTTCTGGTTCTGTGTGGTGGTTCATGGATCTCGTAGTAACTGGTGGTATTTACTACTTCGTGGGATTCTTCGGGGTCTGGGACATACATGTGCTTCATGCGGTATAGTTGCCTTCTGGCCAGGTAGCTGAGCCTGGTGTTCATTGACATTATGTTGAGAGTCTCATGGATCTGGTCTGTTCTTATCCTGTCTGCTAGCGAATGGCCCGCCGCGAAGCGAAGTGCTTTATTTTGGACCCGTTTTATCTTCAGCCAGTTGGTTTTGTTGGTAAGGTTCAGGGGGACATAAGGGTACTCCAGGCTAGGCCTTATGATCATTCTGTACAGGTGGAGCTAGATGTGGGATGGGGCTTGCCTCAAGCAGAATAGCCTCGATAGGGAACCCTTAGGCATCGCTGTCTTCTGGGAGACGTACTAGGTGGAGTTGAGTAGCTTGTTGAAGTTGTAACCAAGCACTGTGTTGTAGTTTGAGATGGCTATGGGTTCACCCCCTGATCCTTATCCCCCTCTCAACTTCGATTGAGAAAGCCATACATCCGACAGTGCTTATTTGGATTTTGTCTGGGTTAGTTGTGATCCTCTGCTTTCTTTCCCAGTTAGCAGTCCTGGCTAGTTCTACATTCGCCTTACGGGTTACTGTCGCGTGTTTGGCTGTTTGGCTGCAAGAATTAGATGTTGTTACATGTGTTGCATCGTCAGCAAATTGGACGATAATGGTGTCTCTGTACTCTGGTTGGGGCAGGTCATTTACGAAAATGTTGACGAGGACCAGGCCCAGACACGACCCTTGGGGGACTCCAGCTGTTGGGGTGAAGGCTGCTGCCGCTTTCGCCTTGAAGCTGGGAGTAGCTTGCCGGTTCTTTAGGATTTTCTGATCAGCCTCAGGAGGGTCCAGCTTTGGGCTGGCAAGTCTGCTAGTTTATACACCTGACCATCGTGCCATAGGCTGTCGAAAGCCTTGTGTACGTCTTTCGTCGCAATCAGGGCTACCAGTTTTTGCTGGAGAATTGAGCTTACAGCATCGTAGATGATCTTTATTGCGTGCTGGGTTGACCATTGTGCTCGAAAGCCAGACTGTTTTTCGGTGAAGAGATTGTTGTACTCCATATAACATGGAGACTGACACTGGAAAAACCTATGTAATAACCACTGAAGCTCACCTCAATTCTTTCCTGAATGACGGTGGGATAGCAGCTGAATAACCAGAATTCAAATTATAATTTAATTTAACTACCAATGGGTACTATAGCTCTGCCTTTCCTTTCAAAAGGTTTTAACTTTATTAAAAAAAAATCATCTTTGTTATTGTGTCTTTTTTTTTTTTTTACTCTATTTTTGTATATACTCCATACTTCCTTGCTCCATTGTACACTGGTTTTGCCTGTGTCCTCTAGTACAAACTTTATCATTCAGTGTACCTGAGTGTATCTCAATTTCCCCACATTTCTGTACCCACATTTCTACCTCATTTTGTTTTAGTGTAACTTTAGTAATTAACTATAGTGTAATTATAATAATATAGTAAGTAAGCTATTTGTTTTATAGAATTATTAATTGTTATTTGATTTTTATTGGTCATCTATTGTTATTAATTATTCTAGTTCATTTTTACTTTTCTTAAGTTCCTATTTAGTTTATATTACTTAAATTACCATTAGGTTTATATTACTTTAGAATTTTTATTCTACTTTTTCTTTGTAACCCAGGTTGCCTAGCCTCACCACCCTTGTAACCCAGGTTACCTAGCCTCACCACCCTTGTAACCCAGGTTGCCTAGCCTCACCACCCTTGTAACCCAGGTTGCCTAGCCTCACCACCCTTGTAACCCAGGTTGCCTAGCCTCACCACCCTTGTAACCCAGGTTGCCTAGCCTCACCACCCTTGTAACCCATGTTGCCTAGCCTCACCACCCTTGTAACCCAGGTTGCCTAGCCTCACCACCCTTGCTCCATTGTGCTCTTGGCTTTGCGTATGTCTCCTTGTGCGAATTATTTCTTTCAGTGTACCTGAAAATTCCTTTAAGCAACCTACCTCATTTTGTGTATAGATTTTATATTCTTTTTTCATATCTTGTTCTTTTATAATTGTATTTTTTTCTGTAAAACAGCCCTCTTATGCAAACTATTATAGACCCAGACCTTAACCTCTTATATATGATCTATGATCAATCTATGGCAATAATCAATCTATGACAAAGGGGATCTATGACAATCATTACTTTAATGATCAAAATTGCAGGTATTATACAGCACATGATGTGAAGAATGTTTTAACATGTAATCACAATGTTTCTGTAATTAACTTGAATGAAAGATCTCTAAGCAAACACTTTGATGATGTTAATGCCCTGATTCAAACTGTTGACAACAAATTCTCTTTTGTTGTGTTTACTGAAACTTGGTTAAAAGAGGACACTACTCAACTCTACAACATACCTAACTACTCAGTTATTCACAACTGTTGTCATATACAAGGAGGTGGTGGTGGTACTTCTCTTTACTACCACCAAGAACTGTTTGCTTAAAATTAATTAAATCTAGAAACCCTGATGGAGAGTATATATTTGTCTGTTTCAGAATCAAGGGAAGCGATGCTGTCCTGACTGTGGGAGCAGTCTACAGGATTCCTAACACTGATGTGACTGAATTTAACTCTAACCTTAGAAATCTAATACTAGAGAACAGACTGAACAAAAACCATCTAATTATTTCTGGGGACTTCAACGTTGACCTCTGCGAGCCTGATAACACTCCTGCTGCTATTTTCCTCAACTGTATGAATTCCTGCTTCCTTATACCCTTAATCACTAGACCTACTAGAATCACTGATAGTACTGCCACGGCTCTTGATCACATCTGGACCAACATAACCTGTCCGCTTACTTCAGGGATAATCATTGATAGCACTACAGACCATTACCCCACATTTCTCCTAACCAACATTAACAAAACTCCTTTAGAGACAAGGGAGATTAGCTTTAGGCTGCACAATGGAACTGCTATAGGCAATTTTATAGCTGCTGCTGCTAATATCAACTGGGAGTTCGAATTAGGTAACATAGGGGACATCAACCTTGCATTGCAATCATTTATTCACATAACTCTCAGCCTTTATAACACCCACTGTCCTATGCTAACGAAACAACTCACAGCAAAAAGCTAAACAATCCTTGGCTTACAAAGGGGATACTTAAATCGATTAACAAAAAACATGACTTTGAGAAGAAGTATAGGTTAGGAATTGTCTCCGAAGAATTGTTAAAGAATTACTCGTTATTGCTATCGAAAATAATTAGAAGAGTCAAAATTAATTACTACAAAAATAAATTTACCCAAACAAAGAGCAACATTAAGAAAACATGGAGCAGAATTTCACAGTTATTGGGATCAAAGAAGATTTTAAATAACAAACCAATACTCCTGTCCAATAACAATAGTCTGCTTTCAGCCTCTGATACTGCTATTGAGTTCAATAGGTTCTTCTCTTCCATTGGGTCATCCCTTGCAAATGATATTCCATCTTGTAGTACTAATGTTCAGGACTATCTTACAGGTAACTATCCACAGTCTCTGTACCTAACGCCTTCTAATTCCACTGATGTTAATGAGATAATCCTCTCCCTTAAAACCAAGTCTAGTGCCCTTGAGGAGATACCAACTCTAATTTACAAAAAAGCCTCCAGATCTTTAGCTCCTGCCATTGCATTGCTCTTCAACAAGTCACTTGAACTCTAAACCTTTCCAGATATTCTAAAAAAAGCGAGAGTAACCCCTGTCCACATATGCGGGGATCTCACTGATGTCAACAACTTCAGATCTATAACAATTCTGCCAAACTTGTCAAAAATATTTGAAAAACTAATCTACAAGGAGCTTTACTCTTATCTAGACAAACAAAATATACTTAGCTCTAGTCAATATGGCTTCAGACCCCAAAAAGCACTAACAATGCACTTATTAGTATGATTAACTTGATACAGCAGCTCTTGATAAAAATGTCCACAAATAACCCTGTAGGGTTATTTGTGGACCTGCGTAAGGCTTTTGACACTGTCAACCACCAAAACCTTCTTCTTAAATTGTATCATTATGGAGTCAGAGGTCACTCCCTGCAATAAATTAAGTCTTACCTTACTGACAGGCTCCAGTATGTGTCTGTGAATAATTCAATTTCTCCCACCCTACCCATCAACATTGGTGTTCCTCAGGGCAGAATACTTGGCCCTCTCCTCTTTCTCATTTACATTAATGACCTTCCAAATACCTCCCAACACCTCAAACCAATTCTATTTGCTGATGAAACAACCTTCATTTACTCTAGTCCTGACCCCTTGCTCTAAATGTGACAGTGAATACTGAGCTAAATTAAGGCCATCTCTGGCTAACTGCCAACAAACTCACCCTCTACATTGATAAAACTTTCTATATTTTATTTGGCAATAAATCCTCAAATCAAATAAATCTCAGGATATACAATACCCAAATTTGTAACAAAGTAGATGGCAAATTCCTTGACGTTCTCATTGATTACAAGCTGAATTTCCAGGGACACATTCTAAATATATAAAAAAAAGTTTCAAAAACTGTTGGCATTCTTTCTAAGGTCAGATATTATGTACCTCGCCCTGCTCTGGTGTGCTCTATTACTCTCTCATCTATCCTTATCTCAACTATGGTACCTGTGCTTGGGGTTCTACTACCCAAAATCACTTACGTCCTCTAATTACTCAATACAAAGCTGCTATTAGAACAATATCTAACTCTGGCCCAGACATCACTTGGTACCTTTACTCAAATCACTGAATATGTCACTGCACATCCTCTCATGTGTATTATATATATTTAAAATGCTGAACTGTAATGTCAATCCTGACCGTAAAAGCTTCCTACGAGGTTGTAACAGAACCCATGAGCACCACACCAGAAACAAATACCTATTTGATATTCCAAATACGACTTAATCAATCTAGAAATGCTCTACAAATCAAGGGACCCAGAATATAGAATGAACTTCCCAATCATGTTAAAGACTGTACCTCTCCCAACCAGTTTAAGATAAAAACTAAGTACTACCTAATTAACTCCATGTAACCTACCTTCCCTTAAATATCAACCCATGTCTACTTTTTTAAACAATGCTGTTTGTTGACCAAATTTCATATATGCTATTTTTCTGCCATGTTCCCCCCATTTTTTTATTTTTTATTTTCTCAACACGATTTATACTTTAATCTCAGTTAGTATTAAGTTTTAGGCTTAGTGTTTTTCCTGTCCGAAACTCTTTGCGTAATAGTGGCTTTAGGCGTTGTATGTTTAAAAATCCTCTATCTAAAAATCCTTTAATGTTTGTATCTCAGCTTGTATGTATGTACTTTACCTGAATAAAGATTTGATTTGATTTGATTTGATAATAATTGAGGCAGTTGGACAAGTTTTTTTTAAAACACTTGCCTATTGTGTCTAAGAGGGAGACTGGGCGGTAGTTGTCAGGTTGGTGGGGGTCTTTCTTGGGTTTGGGAATGAATATCATCTTGGCCGATTTGAAAGCTACGGGAATGTGGCCTGATGCCAGCATGGCGTTGAATAAGTTGAGTAGGGATTGCAGAAGATTGCCTGGTAGAATTTTGATCTGCTTTGATATGATCCCCGATGGTTCTTGGGCCTTATAACGGATGCTCTTAATGATCCCTCTCATCTCTACCATTGTTATGGGTCTTGTTAGAGGGTGGTCGTTTTGGAGGGTTGTTAGGTCTATTAAGGGGGTGCTGAGTAGGGAGGTGGCGTTTTCTGTGGTCCATTGATTGACATGATTGAAGTGGATGTTGTTGAAGGCTCTGCTGTTTGAAGCCGTGAGTGTGTTTTTCCATACTGCGCCAATGAGGTCAGCGTGTTCTTATGGGTCTTCTATTTTTGCTTGTTGTTCCTCGTCATCTTTGTCTAAGAATGTGTGTACGAGGTGGGTGAGGCTGGGGTTAACCGATCCCAAGAGCTGTCTGATCTTGCGCCAGAAGGTTCCTGGTTCCCTTTTGTAATGGCCTCCAATGTGTTTTGGAGGCCACCAGGCTCCAGGCTCCAATGTGTTTCTGTGAATAATACAATTTCTCCCACCCTACCCATCAACATTGGTGTTCCCCAGGGCAGCATACTTGGCCCTCTCCTCTTTCTCATCTACATTAATGACCTTCCAAATGCCTCCCAACACCTCAAACCAATTCTATTTGCTGACGACACAACCTTCATTTACTCCAGTCCTGATCCCCTTGCTCTAAATGCCACAGTAAATACTGAGCTAAATAAAGTCCATCTGTGGCTAACTGCCAACAAACTCACCCTTAACATTGACAAAACTTTCTATATTCTGTTTGGCAATAAATCCTCTAATCAAATAAATCTCAAAATAAACAATAACCAAATTTGTAACAAATTAGATGGCAAATTCCTTGGCATTCTCATTGACCACAAGCTGAATTTCCAGAGACACATTCTAAACATATCAAAAAAAGTTTCAAAAACTGTGGGCATTCTTTCTAAGATCAGATATTATGTACCACGCCCTGCCCTGGTGACTCTCTATTACTCCCTTATCTATCCATATCTCAACTATGGTATTTGTGCTTGGGGCTCTACTACCCAAAATCACTTACGTCCTCTAATTACTCAACACAAAGCTGCTATTAGGACAATATCCAATTCTGGCCCCAGACATCACTCGGTACCCCTACTCAAATCTCTGAATATGTTAGACATTAAGTCACTGCACATTCTCTCATGTGTATTATACATATATAAAACGCTAAACTATAATGCCAATCCTGATCTCAAAAGCTTCATAGAAGGTTGTAACAGAACCCATGAGCACCACACCATAAATAAATACAGTTTTGATATTCCTAGAGTACGACTTAATCAAACCAGAAATGCTCTACAAATCAAGGGGCCCAGAATGTGGAATGACCTTCCCAACCATGTTAAAGACTGTACCTCTCTCAACCAGTTTAAGTTAAAAACGAAGCTATACCTAATAAATTCCCTGTAACCTACCTTACCCCTCTGTTGTCAACCCATGTATGTTTTTTGTTTTTCAAATCAACGCTGTTTGAATGTAATTTTCTGTAATAATTTGTAATTGTATTTGTGCTGCTTTTTCAACAATGTTCCCCCCTCTTTTACCTCTATTTTTATTTGTACTCAACACATTTTATTCTTTTTACCCATTAGTTTTAAGCTTTAGTCATTAGTGTTTTTTCCTGCCCGAAACGCTTTGCGTAATAGTGGCTTTAGGCATTGTATGTACTAGCTCTATCTATAAAGCCAACAAACTTTGTAAAATCTCTTTATGTATGTACCTTTACCTAAAAAAAAATTATTATTATTATTATTATTATTATTGTACTGGTTGGCCTGTCTCACAAGCGTTCTCCAAAATGTGGCTCTTGTGAGTCAGCGTTAGGTCTATGGTTTCCCTTTTAAATGTTAGTAGGATCAACGCTGGCGGCTGGCCAGTTTCGTAGTGGCTTTGGCAGGCCCGTTGATACTCGTTCATTTTACCTCTGATTTCCCAGGTCGGTTTATATTGGTGATAAGTCCTTGTGGTGATACTTTCGCAGGTGGCCTCCGTTGCGAGCTGGATGCGGTTGTGGATGGTGTTTACTGCTTGGTCTATTGTTTGAATGGGGAGGTTGTCGAACTCAATGATGGGGTTGTCAGCGAGGAAGTTGTGAAAGGCCCGGGCTCCCATGATTTCCGGCCTAGGCCTGAGAGGTGCCACAAACCGGAAGGGAGTAGCTCGGAGGGTGGTGACCACAGGGATGTGGTCCGACCTCTCATTCTTGCCTGGAGTCACTCTGCACTGGAACAGGTCACAGTCTCTGTTTGTCAGTACTATGTCAGGGGTACCGCTCACATTGCCCGCAAAGAACGTCTTGAAGTGGGGGCCTTGGAAGGAGAGGCCCTTGTTTTGCATTAAATTGAAGAGCTGTCTGCCCTTGAGGACTGGTCTAGCAGAAGCATTGAATAAGGCCTGTTAGTGGGCATTCAGGTCTCCCGCAATGATAGTTGGGAGGTTGCCTGTTGATTGGGATAGAGGGGGAGGTAGGCGAGTCTAGGTACTCACCTAGTTGTACTCACCTAGTTGTGCTTTCGGGGGTTGAGCTCTGGCACTTTGGTCCCGCCTCTCAACCGTCAATCAACAGGTGTATAGGTTCCTGAGCCTATTGGGCTCTATCATATCTACACTTGAAACTGTGTATGGAGTCAGCCTCCACCACATTACTTCCTAATGCATTCCATTTGTCAACCACTCTGACACTAAAAAAGTTCTTTCTAATATCTCTGTGGCTCATTTGGGCACTCAGTTTCCACCTGTGTCCCCTAGTGCGTGTGACCCTTGTGTTAAATAGCCTGTCTTTATCAACTCTGTCGATTCCCTTGAGAATCTTGAATATGGTGATCATGTCCCCCCCTAACTCTTCTGTCTTCTAACGAAGTGAGGTTCAA
This sequence comes from Procambarus clarkii, assembly GCF_040958095.1. NCBI lineage: Eukaryota > Metazoa > Arthropoda > Malacostraca > Decapoda > Cambaridae > Procambarus > Procambarus clarkii. The sequence continues at coordinate 10,025,502 of NC_091202.1, read as the reverse complement.
TTCCCGTAGTCTCTCCTCGTAGCTCATACTTCTCAGCTCGGGTACTAGTCTGGTGGCAAACCTCTGAACCTTTTCCAGTTTAGTCTTATGCTTGACTAGATATGGACTCCATGCTGGAGCCGCATACTCCAGGATTGGTCTGACATATGTGGTATATACTGTTCTGAAAGATTCCTTGCACAAGTTTCTAAAGGCCGTTCTTATGTTAGCCAACCTGGCATATGCTGCTGATGTTATCCTCTTGATATGAGCTTCAGGAGACAGGTCTGGCGTGATATGAACCCCCAGGTCATTCTCTCTCTCTGACTCTTGAAGTATTTCATCTCCCAAGTGATACCTTGTATCTGGTCTCCTGCTTCCTACGCCTTTCTTCATTACATTACATTTGCTTGGATTAAACTCTAACAGCCATTTGTTCGACCATTCCTGCAGCTTGTCTAGGTCTTCTTGAAGCCTCAAGCTGTCCTCCTCTGTCTTAATCCTTCTCATAATTTTAGCGTCGTCAGCAAACATTGAGAGGAATGAGTCTATACCCTCTGGGAGATCATTTACGTATATCAGAAACAGGATAGGTCCAAGCACAGAGCCCTGTGGGACTCCACTGGTGACTTCACGCCAGTCTGAGGTCTCACCCCTCACTATAACTCTCTGCTTCCTATTGCTTAGGTACTCCATTATCCACTGGAGCGCCCTACCAGTTATTCCTGCCTGTTTCTCCAGCTTATGCATCAACCTTTTATGGGGTACTGTGTCAAAGGCTTTCCGATTGTCCAAAAAAATGCAGTCCGCCCATCCTTCTCTTTCTTGCTTAATCTTTGTCACCTGATCGTAGAATTCTATCAAGCCTGTAAGGCAAGATTTACCCTCCCTGAACCCATGTTGATGGGTTGTCACGAAGTCTCTTTTCTCCAGATGTGTTACTAGGTTTTTTCTCACAATCTTCTCCATCACCTTGCATGGTATACAAGTTAAGGACACTGGCCTGTAGTTCAGTGGCTCTTGTCTGTCACCCTTTTTAAATATTGGTACTACATTAGCAGTCTTCCATATTTCTGGTAGGTCTCCCGTTTCCAGTGACCTACTATACACTATGGAGAGTGGCAAGCAAAGTGCTCCTGCTCACTCTTTCAATACCCATGGTGAGATTCCATCCGGCCCAACAGCTTTTCTCACATCCAGCTCCAATAGGTGCTCCTTGGCCTCATCTCTTGTAATTTCGAACCTTTCCAAGGACACCTGGTTTGCTGCCACCTCTCCTAGCGCCGTGACTTCTCGCTGTTCTATTGTAAAGACCTCCTGGAACCTTTTGTTGAGTTCTTCACACACTTCTTTGTCATTCTCTGTGTACCTGTCCTCGCCCACCCTAAGTTTCATCACCTGTTCCTTCATTGTTGTCTTCCTCCTGATGTGACTGTGTAGTAGCTTTGGTTCGGTCTTGGCTTTATTAGCTATATCATTTTCATACCTTTTCTCAGCTGCTCTTCTCACACTAACATACTCGTTCCTGGTTCTCTGGTATCTCTACTTTCTGGTGTTCTGTTATTACGGAAGTTCCTCCATGCCCTTTGTTCAGCTCCTTTGCTTTCATACATTCCCTAATAAACCACGGATTCTTCCTTTGCTTCTCTGTTTTTTCCTGTCGGGCTGGGACAAACCTGCTTACAGCTTCCTGACATTTTTGGATGACATAGTCCATCATGTCTTGTACGGACTTGGTTCCGAGTTCTGTGTCCCAATGTATATCCCATAGGAATTTATTCATCTCCTCATAGTTTGTTACAACTCTGGGTTCTTATTTGGAAACCAGAAGTCAATTTTAGTTCTAAATAATTATGTACACATTAATTAATAGGATTGGATTTTATAAGAGGGATAGTTAATTAACAATAACATTTATATTCAGGGCTTTTCATACCTCTGATGCATTTTTGTTCCGTCTTCCCTGCCAGACGTAAGAAGAATCTTGTTAGTTACAGATCATTTAGACTCTGGGCTTGTTGATTATTAAATATAATATAAAGCTAATTGTTAGCTATTATTAGAACTGGTAAAGTAACAATGAAATGAGGGTCTGGGGAAACTTGGGTATTGCTGCTGTATGATCAGTTGAGGATCCGTCCGGCAGCGATCAGGGAAGGCTGAAGGAGGGCTCTTCCTCTTCCTTCTCTGGGCTGCTGCTGTGGTATACCCTATGTCCAAGTTAAGTATTTGTCTGTATTATTGCCGTGCTATTGGCTAGGTGTATGTTTAGTTATTTGTGTATTCTAGGCCAGTGTTTTGGTATCTCTAAGTGTACTCTAGGGTGACTAGTGAAACTACGTGTGCTAAAGCTTACCAGGGCTACTTTAAGCCTTTACAACTGCCCTTCAGGAAAGTAGTCTTTTCCCTAGTTTGCCATTGCAAACCTTGCATCCTACTTATGTGGACCAAGGTACTTAACATAAGGTAGAGTGGTAAAGTGATTTATTGCAGTTTGTATATAGGAGGTTATTAGAGGGTTTAATAAATAAGGATAAAGCTAGGAGTATCTTTTCATCCTGTTTGGAGTAGAGTAGGCGATTTCCTTAGACGGCAGACGTTTATTCTAGTCAAACAAGTATTCATTGCTGGGAATATTCTTCCTTGGGAGCCGGGGCCTACCTATCTCAACTATTTTAGGAATTCCCTTGACTTTAGCTATTGGCCCTTCTCAGTACAACCACCTGCCCCTCATAACACTGCTCGACTCTGTTGTTGTGTCGTCCCCAGCTATTCCTGTGGAACGTGAAGGTGAAAAGTGTATTGATATAGTTCATGCTCTCATAAAAGACGAATTGCGTTATAATCTAAATAAAACAGACATTATTGCTGCCTACAGAGTAGGCAAAAAAGAATCCATCACGACAAAACCAGAAAAAAATTCGCCTCAAGCTAGCTACCCAGTCTATAAAATCTAATCTTGTCCTGACAGCTGTATCCCAACGAAAGGGATTTTCATCAACGAGTGCTTGACTAGAAAAAGACAGAAACTCCTCAACCGCCTGCGTCAAATCCGTAATCAAAACCCAGATGCTATTCATCAGTACTTCATCAGAGATGGCAGGATAAAAGTGAGAAAGACTTCTGCAGGTAAAATGTTTACAATTGTTAATGAGGAAAACCTCAACACTTTCCTCTCCCAATGTGGTTTGCAACACGTGAGTCATAAACGCTCACCATACTTACATGAAACATGAAAGTAGGTTACAGCAAATCAAATCAAATTAAATGTTTATTCAGGTAAAAGTACATACATAGAGGATTAGTTAAAAACATAATGTTGGATTTATAGATAGAGCTAGTACATACAATACCTAAAGCCACTAGCACGCATAGCGTTTCGGGCAAGGTGAGGTGGGGAAAAAACACTTAGACTAAAGCTTAATAGTAATTGAGCTAAAAGTATAAATTGCGCTGAAAGAAAAAAAAATAAAAGATAAAAAAGGGGGAACATGGTAGAAAATAGCCATAGAAAATACATGAAATTAAGAGAGTGTCTGGGAAGTTTGCAATGGGAGGAGGAACTTCTCCCAGTAGGAGAAGGCTGAGAAGACTTCTCAGACAGAGAGAAGACTGTCCAGGAAATGATGGACCAAGTATAACTCAGGTGAAAAGAGGCAGAAGAGAGATTCATACCATCATTAGGGGTAAAAAGTAGGAGAACATATAATAACCCGCGGTTCAATAGACAGTGTCAGGAAGCAAAAGCAAAAAGCAGGAGGCAGTTTAGGAAATACAGAAAGCAGGAGGGAGTGGAGGAAATATAGAAGGCAAATGACAGAGGTAAACCGGAATAGATGCAACAGGGCCACGTATGACTACATGAACATAAGAAGATTGGCAGAAAGGAACTATGCAAATGATATTGCCTCCAAAGCAAAGAGCCAACCGAAACTCGTACATATCCATATAAGAAGGAAAATGAGAGTGTTCTCCAAACATTTTCTGACTATTGACAAAGTAACCAGGTTACGAAATATGGGAGGCCAGTGTACAGAAAATGATAAAGAAATTTGTGAGGAGCTCAATGCCAGCTTTAATGGAGTGTTCACTATTGAGCCTGAACAGCTCCCAGAGCTAGATGAGGAAGCAGCACCTGATGAGAAACTACTAAATATTGAGGTAACAACAGAGGAAGTAAGAATACAGGTAGCATCTCTGGATGTAACTAAAGCTACTGGGCCAGATATAATATCACCATGGATGATGAAAGAAGCAGCATAGGCCTTCAGCATACCTCTAACACTAGTCTATAATGAGTCTCATACACAGGGTGAATTACCAAACTGCTGGATCAAGACAAATGTGGTGCCAATCTACAAGAAAGGAGATAGCGAAGAGGCACTTAACTACAGACCAGTGTCACTCACAAGCATCCCTTGCAAAGTACTTGAAAGAATAATAAGATTCAGACTTGTTGCACTTCTAGAAAGAATTAGGTTTGTAAGTAAACATTAATAAAAGAATTAGGTTTGTATTTGTAAATAAAACAACAAGTTTTATGATAAAGTAACATAAAAAAGCAAGACAGAGAAGGATGGGCAGATTGCATAATTCATGGCTGTCAAAAGCTTTTGATAGAGTACCACACAAGAGGCTACTATACAGACATAAGAAGAAGGCGGGAGTAGATGGAAATGCACTATCATGGGTAAGGAAATAACTGACAGACAGGTGTCAGAGAGTGAGAGAGAGGGGCGAGGAGTCGGACTGGCGTAGAGTAACAAGCGGGGTGCCTCAAGGATCGGTGCTGGGGCCCATACTACTCCTAATTTATGTAAATGACTTAACTGCACGAGTCGAGTCTTTTATGTTAATGTTTGCAGATGATGCAAAACAAATGAAGAGGGTGAGATAGATGAGGATTGTAAGATTCTCCAGGATAACTTGAACAGGTTGCAGAGCTGGATCGAGAAATGGCTGCTAGAGTTCAATGTGAGATTTTCCTATTTACCTTACCTCGAAGGTTGAACTCAAGCAGAAAGCACTGCACAAGAGCAGCTTGTACTTTAAATTTAACTTCATAAACGTCCGAGTGCAAAATGCCAGGATTCCAATCAAGTTTGAAATTCCTATCCACTAGGTCGTTGCCCTCCTCTAATGGAAGTTTAATTAATAAGGATAGGTCACGAGTTCTTACACCAAATTTAATTTGATGTATGTGGCTATGAATCAGGTTGGAATCCAGAAGCAGGCCTTCATTAAAAATCGCATGAATAGTTGCAGAATATACGTGGGACAATAATATAGTAGGGTTTGATATAAAGACAGCTCTCTTTCAACAATAACAATTTATTCATAAAGAAACTAAGTCTACTACAACAACACCCTTGATGTTACATTATTATCCTTCCTGTGACACATTGAAGACGTCAATTCAACAGCAATAGTGTAGGAAAGACTCCTGTCTAATGCTGCTCTCAAGTATAACCACAGAATCCTATATGTGGTCGCTTCTGGCTGAATAAATGAACCTAACTGAACAATCGGAGTGTTGACAGACGACGCAAATTGCAATCAAAACCCTTGCAGCACTCTGAAATAAAATCAGAATGACCAGGTGGGTTAATCAGACAATTCCGGTAACTCCCTGTCAGTTACGTTAGCACTTCGTCTCTTAAAGACGACAATCCAAACAAAAGTATTGTCAATTACACTAATTGATCTCAGTGATTAATTACGGTAATTGACTGTCAACTGCAGTCAGCAACAATTAGTCTACGTTAATCAAAATTTTGTCTCCTTCAGACAAGTCAAACTGGCAACACGATAACTTGCTAACCCTTAATTATACAAAACTTGCCCATCAAGCATTCAGTGAGTAATTACATTAATTATTGTAAAACAGACAGCTAATTAATCGAAAACGAATTATATTAACCAATGCTGCCACCCTCTCGACAGCTTTCTCCACAAGTCTATGTCAATTCACTTTGCTGATGCTAATAACCCTTAATTAACTTGTCTGACTGATTATTGCCACACGGACAGATAATTTATACCAACGAATTAAGTTAAACTCAACACTGTCACAATAGTTCTCATCAAATACTGTGAATCCACTTGGTGACGTTAATTATCCTTAATTAACTTGAAGTAATTAATTAACTGCCCCACAGACAGGTAATTAATCCAGATCAATTATGCTAATTTAATGACTTCGCCCACGACAGTTAGTCAAAAGACTGTATGACGTTAATTACCCTTAATTAACTTGAGTGATTAATTAACTGTCCCACAAACAGGTAATTAATCCATAACGAATACGTTAATCTCATTGCTATTATCCACACTACAGATACCTCAACAAAGCAGTATGTATTCCTATTGTGATGTTAACTATCCTAATTACTCTCACTGAATCTTTAATTAGCCAAATAAAGATTACCCCAAGTCCTTGTTGTGCAGACAAGCAAACACCGGTTACACAGGTCACACCTCTCAGTGAATAAATGTAATCACTGGCCAAAAATCACACCACACAAATGTGAAATAAATCACAATGATCAAATTAACCTATAACACAACATTAAGGATTACAGCCCGTAATTACAGTTTTACCTCTGCCGGATCACTGGTTTTCTCCTACAATGAACAATGCATGGAAATGGACGTAGCATGATATATATATATATAGAATTATACAAATTCCCCATGTCTGCTATATAATCCAACTTAATATAACACCCTCAATACCGTGAGCCTCTGTATTTTTTATCAATCTTTCATGTGGCACTAACAAATACGTTTCAGTCAAGGTTCACAACGTCACAAACCTTACCACTATCAGCTGTCTCTACTGTGCTGGAAATTTCTTTTTGTCATGTAACATTTTCTATTGTTATGAAATTTGTAAAATTCCACTTAAGAAAAAATCCTAGTGAATATACTAATTCTAGAAATTTTGTATATAGCTCGCATATGGAATATGCGAGCTATATACAAAATTTGGAATACAATTTTTGAGGCAGAAATAACATTTTTGACATATGGTAAAAAGGGTGCATGACAGAAATTAACACTTGAGTTCAGAACTATTCATTAACCTAATTGATGAAGTAGACAAAGTTCCTGTTTAATGCCGGGAAGAACAAGAGGACAAGGATGGAATCTAGAAACACAAATTAGTTTTAGAGACGTCCAAAGGATCTTGTTTGTATTAGAGCGGTCAATAAGATTAACAGGTTCGGCATAAAAGTTGTTGAAACTTGATTGAAAATTGTATATGTAAATATGATAAAAGCGTGAGAAATGAGTCACTTCATTAATAAAAGAACATTTGAACTAAGCTTGGAGCCAGGATCGACCATGCATGCACATCTAGGTGAACCACCACACATACGGACATACTGACACACACACAATTAAATGAGTTAATTATAAAAAAGAAACAAATCTTGTGAATTATTAAAAATATTTTATTTAAACATGTAAGCAATTATAAAAAAAACACCAATCTTTAAGTATTGGGTTTGTAACACATAAACCGTAACCTATCACGCTGATAATACTTTTTTTCGGCGTTCACACTGTTCAAAGTAGAAGTTCCCTCGATTAGGACTTTAACAGCTCTATTCAAAGTAAAAGTTCTCTCGATTAGGTCTCTGATAGCGCTGTTCACTCTCTTCAGAGTAGAAAATCCCTAGATTAAGACTTTGATAGTGCCGTTCAAAGCAGAAGTTCCCTCGATTAGGGCGTTCACTCCGTTCAAAGTAGTTCCCTCGATTAGGCCTCTGATACTGCTGGTAAGGGTGTTCACTCTGTTCAAAGTAGTTCCCTCGATTAGGCTTCTGATTCAAGAAGCCATCTCTGGGTCGTGTAATCACCATACGTCCTCCATATAATGTTGTTAGTTTCTTGAGGATCCTGTCTGTTTTCGGTGCTGTGGCGATGTCGATTTGTGAGGACGTCGAGGTGTTGGTCGATACGAGTACGATGGTTTTCGTCAGTGTGGCTGTTTCTCCATTGGTTTGTAGTGTAAAGTAGTTGCGTTTTGTTGTCTTTGAGCTAAGTTTCTGCTTTGTGTATCTGATTTCGAATCAGATATTTTATTTGATTCAAAATACAGATTGGCGATATTTTATCGTGAAGGCTTGATTTCTTGCTGCTGGGTCGTGCATTTTAATTTTATTATATTTTGGTAACAGTCTTTCTTGTAAACATATGTTGTTAAATATGACTGAAAAAGGTCATATTTAACAAAAAGGTCATTAAATATACTAGTGCAGTGTGATTTATACAAAGTCAGTCAAAGACCGGCGGCGTAGCCTCCCTCGAGCGAGTTCACGAGCCCCTCAGCTCAGTTCAGCCTCACCAGCGGTTTCATGGTCACCCACCGACTTGGTGGAGTGTTATTCCGTGAGATGACAGCGCTTATGTTAAAGCCAGCCAAATTAGTGGCTGTGTCCTCGCGAGATTGTTCACGGATTTCGTGGTGTTAATTTCGCGAGAGATTATCCACGAGTTTTATGGAGTTAATTTCTCGAGGTCACTAATAATATTTAATACTTCTTGATAATATTAGAAGTTTCATAGAGGCAGTTAAGAGGCTATTATCAATAATTGTGTATATTATTTCTCCAAAATAGAAAATTATTTAATATATTGCACTAGTGTTCACAATACAATATTTACAAATTGCCAGCTCACAAAAGGGTAGGATATTGCCATTGACTAGTTGAACTATTTATTGTTCATCCTAGTCAAAATTATTACCATAGTGTAGTTGTACTATATTGAACAACCTAGCACCATTAATGAATGGTGCAGACCCTATTTTGGGTGTAATTTTATCAACTCGAGTTGAGTTGTGTATATATAATAATTTACTTATGATCATTACACCTTTGAGTGATTAATTAGTGTCTATACCATCCTAGGGTGATAATCGAGGAGCTAGCCTAAAGGTACTTCCAGTGACACTGGTTTATCACTCAAATCATTAGTGTGTATGATTATATATATATATATATATATATATATATCTATATATATATATATATATATATATATATATATATATATATATATATATATATATATATATATATATATATGCGAACAAGCCTGAATGGTCCCCAGGACTATACGCGACTGAAAGCTCACACCCCAGAAGTGACTCGAACCCATACTCCCAGGAGCAACGCAACTGGTAACTACAGGACGCCTTAATCTGCTTGACCATCATGACCTGACATAAGGAAGTGATAGCCGAAGCTATTTGAACCACTTCCCCGCCGGCACTCGGATGGTAATCTTGGGCATAGCATTTTATCAAATCACCTCATTCTTTGGGGCACACGTGAGGAACACAAATGCGAACAAGCCTGAATGGTCCCCAGGACTATAAGCGACTGAAAACTCACACTCCAGAAGTGACTTGAACCCATACTCCCAGGAGCAACGCAACTGGTAACTACAGGACGCCTTAATCCGCTTGACCATCACGACCGGACATAAGGAAGTGATAGCCGAAGCTGTCCGGTCATGATGGTCAAGCGGATTAAGGCGTCCTGTAGTTACCAGTTGCGTTGCTCCTGGGAGTATGGGTTCGAGTCACTTCTGGGGGTGTGAGTTTTCAGTCATATATATATATATATATATATATATATATATATATATATATATATATATATATATATATATATATGTATATATATATATATATATATATATATATATATATATATATATATATATATAAATATATATATATATATATATATATATATATATATATATATATATATAAAGTGTATTAATTTTAAGTGCTAACCTCTAGTAGAGGTAGGATTATCGCCTAGTGATTGCAGAATTTTACCCTAGGCTACCATCAGTACTTGTTCAATATTATGAGCAACCCAAGTAAACCCTCAGAAACCAATAATAATAAACCACAGAGTACCAAAGGTACTCCAAATCAATCTAGACAATATAATTCAACACCAAAGTGGAACAGTGGCAGTGTGGGCGTATATGCAGTGGGACCCTCCAAGCCTATAGTTACTGTGTCACCCAAGAACGTGACACCAAAGAGTACTAGAAGCTATGGAACATGTTTGTTCTGCAATGAGAAACATTCAATGTACCACTGCCCTAATTTTCTAGATAGTGACGCCCGTGTTGAGGACTCAAAGATTTGCAACATTGCACGAGGTGCCTCAGGAAACATAACAATCAACGACTGTGAGACCCAATTACACACCTGTAATAGGTGTAACAAGGGTCAGCACCATGCAGCATTGTGCAGAGACACCAAAACAACGTCTCCAAGACCCAAGGTGGAAGATAGCATTCCCACCACAGTACAGTACTGCAAGGCGCAACAAACAACGAGTGCCCAATCGGCAAAGTCTAAAGGTAATACGACTTTGCCTACTGCCCAAATTACCATCCAGAATACGAGGGCCAAGGTCCATACCCGTGGGTTGTTTGACCAAGGGTCCCAGAGAACATATGTCACTAAAAAGTTGGCAGATGAAGTACAATTAAGGCCTGTAGCCCAGACGACAATCAACATCTCAGGGTTTATAACAGATACAGGACCCCAAGTCTACCAGGTGGTACAACCATCAGTACGTTTAGGCAGGTACGTCTGTCGAGTACAAGCCATTGTGGTGGACAAAATACCAGTAGACCTTCAAGTTCAAGGTCTGAGAGCAACAGCCAAATTCCTGAGAAATAGAGGAATAAAATTGGCAGATAATATTAAGTCTGATCACCTCACCGACTTCAGGTATCCTTGTAGGGACAGACTACTACCATCGATTCATTGGTAGCCCTACTAAATATCAGGGCATAACCATGCTAAATTCTGCAGGAGGGAAATTACTCTCAGGCCCAGTATTAAGCCTGATGAGACCTATGCCTGCAGATAAATAATACCAATAGAAATCTAAATTTGTCAGCTGATTATATTTCTCCAGTAGCATTATACTAAGGAGATTACAGCTGACTATAGTAACAGAGGTTGATGTTAATATCATCACTTAGAGCTGAAGATGAGTTCATGAGGCCTCAGTGGCAAGTCAGTGAACAGTAGCCTAAACAGCTACAAGTCACTGCGACCAATGTCACTGAACCCACTGCAGTCTCAGAACGATACTTGACTTTAATGATGGGACTATTCAATCCTCTGAATCAATTTACTATATTAAACCCCAATAAATCTGACCACTGATTTTGATACATTTATTATTTAATCAAGATGTATTCCATGGGCCTCAGTGTATATATCAGTGACCAGTTACCTGAACAAGCTTCAAGGTATATCTAATGTCACTGATCTCACTGCAGTCCCTGAATCATACTTGACTGTAGTACTTGATCACATTCAGTCTTCTGGGTTAAATAATATGTAATTAGGCTTGAATTTTAGCCTTTCAAGAGTTAACAGAGAAATTAAATCGCATTAGACTTCTAACCCCTGCAACTCTAGTACGGGACATTCCGTCCTATATGAACAGACTGCACAAATGAGTGATTACTAACTACTAACATCAAATTAATCTAATAATTCGAAGGAGGAGTATTGGTGTTCGTCTGTTCTAAATAAGACTTCAACCCGTGAGCAGCCCCCGGGGAATTACGTCACAAAATCCGACACCATTTAATAATATTACATGCAATTGCAGATAATATTGCTGCTGCATTGTATACACAAATTAACCCATAGAAGTGTAGCTTGTGGTGGAATTTTCCGTCAATAGAAAACGGGATATCATTGCCACATACTATTATAAATTCACCAGCTATTCTGTTGGGAATTATTCTTAAATACATTAGTCTTTGGACTTTACCATCATAAAACATCTCATTTGAATTAACTTAATTATCAGTATCAAAATAAAGTAAATGTGACCCTTCTATCAGTTACTGATATCTAGACAAAGTGCCAAGGCATCAGTGAGGAGGGAGTGGTCAGCCATTGTTGTTAAGACCAGAGGCGCAGGGAGCAAATTCGGCTCCTATCATTTCTCTTGGACGAAGTGTAATGGAGATCATATTAGTGCTCTACCATCATCAACACGCTGTCAACAATATTCAAGGGAAGTGTTCTACCGAAATCCGTTTATCTAATCATTTTTGGCCATTAATGTTAGGTAGATATTGGGCGAACCGGTTAGAATGCGAACTCACCTCATACTAAAGGTAATTAAGCCTTGGTCCTTATCTGAATCATTATACAGTGTTTTCTCTGATATACCTGTCTTATATTAGGATTCTGGCTTTACAGCTAGCGCCCTTTGACAGGAACAAGAAGAAGAAGCAAGCTTGGTATATCAGTTACTGGGTGATGGAAGCAGCCTCAAACGAGGATAATTTGGTCTCTACATCCTAGCTATAGCTGTTGGACTAAGCTTGCTGCATAATAAGATAAGGAACCTCTTCAATGTATACTAATATATGTAGTTTATGTAGTTTAATACTGTAGTTTGATTGGCTGCATATATATAAATTCAATATAAACCCCCTTAATGTGTATGGATCGATTTGTGAGATTATTGCAGAAATACAGTCCACTTAACACCATACAAATTGCTATCGAAATATATAAATTAACGTAAATATAAATTCTATATAAATTCATATATATATATTAAATAAATATAAATCTCACAGGTTGGTTCCCACAGTAATAACTTTATGTTAAATAAAAACATACTAAGAAAACTACTCCAAGCTTGTACTAAAGAGGCACCCTTCTTGAGTCCAGATGGGGACATGTATAAGCAAGTAGATGGAGTCACCATGGGTTCTCCCCTAGGTGTCCTGTTTGCGAACTTCTACATGGGTACTATTTAGCAGAAGTTCTTAGTTGACATGGACTTGAAACCCCCATATACTGCAGGTATGTTGACGACAATTTTACACATGTACCTGATGTCAGACGTCTGCAGGAGCTGAAGGAGGCATTTGAGCGGAATTCTGTGTTGAGTTTCACTTACGAGATGGAGAAGGATGGGAAGCTGCCCTTTCTAGATGTAACAGTCACGGAGAGGAGCGGAGGCTTCCACACTGCAGTCTACACTAAGGAAACAAAAATAGGAATGCGCCTCAATGCTAATAGTAACTGCCCAGACAGGTACAAGAGGAGTGTTGTCATCGCTTACATCAACCGTGCTCTCAGCCACAGCTCAATGGAAGAGCTAATAGTAACTGCCCAGACAGGTACAAGAGGAGTGTTGTCATCGCTTACATCCACCGTGCTCTCAGCCACAGCTCAAGATGGAAGCAAATCGATGAAGAACTCTGTAGGGTAAGGCAGGTCTAAGTCAACAACGGGTTCTCTAATGGTTTTGTTGAAGACATCATAAAAGGAAAGGTGAAACGCCATGCAACCTCTGAAGAGTCAACTAACACAACACATGTACCCCCTATTAGACTATTTTACAGGAACTTCTTTTCGACAGCTCATAAAATGGAGGAAAGGGTCCTGAAAGATATTGTTGATAGGAACGTTATCCCTACAGACAAAAATCAGAAAATACTATTGACGAATTACTTTAAAACCAAAAAAAACGGCCAACCTACTGATGAAAAACTCTCCAAACACAAAGAAGATCGCCTTAAAGGAAACCAATGTCGTCTATGCCTTCAAATGCCCACTTAGGGACTGTAAGCCTCAAAGAACTCAGTATATAGGCAAGACAACAACGTCTCTTTCCAGGCGATAAACAATGCATAAACAACAAGGCTCCATCAAAGAACATATAATCTCTTCTCACAACCAGACCATCACCAGAGAAATCTTAACAAACAACACAGAAATCATCGATAGATACAGCGATAGCAGGAGGCTCGACATCTGCGAGGCACTACACATCAAAAAGTAAACACCAGCAATCAACAGCCAATTAATGCACAACTATATTCTACTCACTTCAAGACTCCGAACCAATATAGAAGCATCAAGAGGAAGTATGGGCCAATTGGCCCTCTGCAGTTACTTCCATTCTTATGTTCTCATATCCTGTTTATACCCATTGTTTCGTGTTTTGTGTTGTGTTTTTCACAAGTTTGTCCACCTCACCCAAAACTGTTGTACCATATCACCTTACCCAAATTCGAGTACAAGTATGGATGGATTTTGCGTGTGTACATCTCACTATGAGGAACTCAATGCTGTCCATCTTCAATGTATACAGGAGCCATAGAGAACACGACAGGGATCTCTCTGCAATCTTTGCAATAGCAGTCACTACACCTACTATCATCTCTGGCGAGTTGAACGCTCATAGTGAATTACTACTTAATTCACCAAGAATCGACGCCAACGGAAGACATATTGAACATCTTTTGGATGGAATGCCGGAAATCAGTCTACTTAATTCGACGGAACCAACCCACACTGGCGGGGGAAAGTTGGATCTCACGTTTGTTTCCACCAGTATTTATGAGTTGTGTCATTGGTCAGTTGACCAAGTACTGACTAGTGACCACTTAGCTACAAAAACAGTTACTAGCATAGCACTACCTCCCAGGCCTCCAGCTACAGAGCCCGGATGGGACTTTATCAAAGCAGATTGGACGAAGTTTCAGGAATCTCTCGAAACTTGGCACCAAAACTACACTCCTCCTGACAACACCGAAGAAATGGAAAAAAAATTAGTAAATGCAATACATAGAGCAGCAAATCACGCCATCCCCAAGAGGAAAACAATTACCCAACAACATAAGGACCATTGGTATTACTGAGATTGGATCAAAGAGCTACATAACAGGCTAACTGTGCACGAAAGAATTTCAGAAGAGATAGAACCGAAGCTAATCTAGGACTTCTTAGAGCTGTCCGAGATCATGTGCACGAAGAAACAGCAAAAATCTGAGAAGGAAAATGGCTCGAGTGGTGTGCCAAGCTAAATCAGCATTCATCCTTGGGCGACATCTGGAGGCAGATCAACAAGGCCAGAGGAAAATCGCCTCCTGCTCCGCCGCATTATGCTCATCCAGAGCAAGAAGCAGAAGTTTTAGTAAATCTATTTGCTTCAAGAGCCAGTTCCATTCAACTTCCTCAAGCAACTCTTGACTCACCAACAAAGACTTTAAGCAGCAAGATGGAAAAAAAATAGATGATGCTTTAGCCTTACTTGACGAACTATAGCAATCTTTCAATCTGAAAGAACTCAGAGGCACTACAAAGAAAACTAAAAATACAGCTCCAGGCGAGGACAAAATCACTTACAACATGCTAGCCAAGCTAGGAGAAAAGGGTGAGGAAGCCTTCATGAATCTCATTAACAGAGTATGGGTGACAAGAACTCGACCACTCTCTTGGAACAGTGTAATTATAGTTCCCATTCCAAAACCTAAAGACCCAGGAAATCCAAGACCCATCTCATTAACATTAACGTCTGGCCAAAACTGCAGAAAGAATGGCCCTTAATCGAATTAAATGGAAAGCCAATCCACTACACCAAAATATGTTTGCTTACAGAAATGGTGTCGGAACCACAGAATGCCTTACCTCCCTCCTGGATCAAATCAATGACAAACCTGGAATCCTTATTTTTATAGACCTTGAAAAAGCCTTCGAGCTAGCCAGTGCTCCAGCTACACTGTGCTGCCTTGTGGATAAGGAAATCAAAGGACACGCTCTTGCCTTTGCCAAAGCAAGCCTGCTTAACCGAGAAGCTAAAGTCAAATTCCAAGGAAAAACATCGACCTCAAAGAGGCTGGAAAATGGAACTCCGCAGGGAGGAATACTAAGCCCCTTCCTCTTCAACTGTCTCATGGAACAATTCATGAACTCAAGCTACCAAAAGCCAAACTTCTTAACTATGCAGACGACTTTGTGGTCATCATCAATGGCAAAGTCGCAAGGAACCATGCACATAAATGAATAGATATTATCAGCAAGGAAGCGGAACGCATAGCAGTGAAAATAAACAGCAATAAAACAAAAGCAATGGCCGTTAAAATGAGAACTCAAGACATCAGATTTGCAATACAAGAACATGAAATTGAGTTGGTTACCTCTTTTCAATACCTAGGAGTCATAATAGACAGCCAATTGAAATTCACTCAAGAAATTTAATATCATCGGCAACGTTTTAAAGCCAGAAACCTAGCTTTGCGCTCCCTGACAAGTCTTAGAGATGGTGCATCTCTACCGTACTCAAAATGTACTACGTTCAAGCAGTTAGGTCACTCATTGACTATGCTGCTTCTGCTCTTACATCCCTCAGTGATAACCAATGGGAGAAACTGGAAGTGTCTCAAAATGATGCTCTTGGAACAATGCTGGGAGCACCTATATGGACGCGTAGCGAGAACCTAACAATGGAAACCAACTTACCAGCATTAGAAAACAGGATGAAACAAAGGATAGCCACTATAACAGGAAAATTTGTTGGAACCACCGCCAGACTGCCAATCAAAGACAGCATACAGAGATCGCTTCAGAAAAACCTTCAATATAGAACAAGCATATAGATGGATAATCTGGTCAAGATTCTAGAGAAAGTGGATTCGAAATGGACCATTAATTAATGACAAAGGGGAAGATAGACCATATCAACACTTTCGGCAGCCTCCTCCATGGGAAGAATCGAGTCTAAAAATAATAATTGAAGGATTACCAGTTAAAAAATTAGCATGTGACCCGCAGAGGCTCAAAGAAGTAATAGAACAACAAATGGAAACCATTTCGAGACCTACAACGACTCACATCTTCACAGACGGATCAGTTGATCAAGAAAGAGGTTCTGCTGGGGCAGTAGTTTACACTACCAACCATGAAGCTTACTGGAGCATGAATAGTGGGTGCTCAACATTGCAAACAGAATTAGATGCCTGAAGGAGGCAATAAACTATACAATTGAGAATAATTTACATGATGTCATCATTCATACCGACTCTAAATCTTCGCTCCAGGCATTGTTATCCAGTCAGCACAGAGATAATATACAACTCTTCACAGATTCAATATATAGGAAAAGACGCCAATAATCTAGGGCTGTCAATCACCCTAAATTGAATACCAAGTCACATTGGCATAGATGGTAATGAAAAGGCAGACTCACTAGCAAAAACTGCCACTGTTCTACCTGTTGTACAGGTTCAAATACCTCCAAGTTTTTCACAGATTAAGGAGCAAATCAAGAAGAAAATACTCTCAACTATCAAAAGTCGCCACAGAGCCAAAGTAGCGGAAGGAAGATCCACTGCGATATGGAACAAACAAGCCACTGGTTACTCCTCTTTCAATCCTGGCAAAAAGGTATCCAGAGACATTGCAGTAGCCATACACAGACTCAGACTTGGTTACAAGTGCTGCTGGGAAGTAATGAACCCAATAGTTAAAGAGTATCATATCTGTGAAACGGAAGCAGAGGCGCCACTATTGCACTACTTACTGGAATGTGAAGCTACTGTAGCCCTGCGCATCAAACTCAACATTAATCCAACGACAGCAGCTGCATTAGATGCACATTCCACTGCGACTACAATGATTAGAAAAGCTGTTGAGGAATGGGACTCACTAGTGAGCATTCTGCATGTACATCCGCCACCATGATAATGTTATTAAAAGAAGACTAAAAACCAGTGCACTAAAACAGAAGCGAAAAATAAACCGGGAAAACGGAGTAATTTCCACCTCCATTTTAAACTTAGAGCCAAATATCACAGTAACAAGGTTATCGAGAATAACCGAACTCAATTACGGGCTCACCATAGCCCGTGCTACATGGACACTTCGTTCTGGGTAGCTAAATCTAAAACAACAGCAACAACAGAGTGTTTACAGGTTATAGTTGTGTGTGTAAACTAAAGTCTTTGAAAATGTTATAAGTTATTACGAAACGCACTCAGGCGTCGCGCCAGACTTGATATAAAAATGAATTTTGGAGAATTGATTTTTCGATTACCATCGACAGTGAAAAGAAACGTAAGAAATATTGAGAAAATTCGTGTTAGAATTATTAATCTTACCTTTTCGGTCATATTTAACAACATATATTTACAAGGACTGCTACCAAATTATATATATAAATATATATATATATATATATATATATATATATATATATATATATATATATATATATATATATATATATATATAGCAGTCTTTCTTGTAAACATATATTATTAAATATGACCGAAAAAGTAAGAATGATAATTCTAACACGAATTTTCTCAATATTTCTTATGTTTCTTTTCACTGTCGATGGTAATTGAAAAATCAATTCTCCAAAATTCATTTTTATTTCTAGTCTGATGCGACACTTGAACGCGTTTTGTAATAACTTATTACATTTTCAAAGACTTTAGTTTACACACACACAACTATAACCTGCAAACACTAAACAGTGTTCTACTATGCTATAATTTAAACGGTGTTCATTTTATATACTTGCATTTGGGTGAGGTGATATGTTACAACAGTTTTGGATGAGGTGAAAACAAAGAGTTTGTTTATATAAACAGCGCTTGAGTCAAGGTTCCTTGCCAGTGCATTTTCAGCTTACAGTATTGGTTGGTATTGAGGGTGTTGTAACATTAATTTCGCGTCTGTTGTGTTTGTAGTGCGTGTAAAACTATTGCAATACAGTATACATTATTTGTGTATGATGCAGAGGTTTAAATATCTGCGTTTAAACTTTTAAACCTCTGTTTACAGAGGTTTACAACGAGGTTTGTCCCATGGGTTGGGGGTGTTGCTCTACTCCTCCCCCTCACCACTCGTCGAGAGCCAATACCCCACAACCAAGAACAAGTGCGTGCCACTACATGCATCCTCGGAGTTTATTTATACAGAGAGTCCTTGTGCCAAGATGTCTTGCTCAGTCAGCTTGCAGTTGTGGTTGGTGTTGAGTGTGCTGTTAAACAATCTCGCGTAGGTGTACTTGTGGTGTGTGTAAAACTATTGCAATACAGTATACATGACTTGTGTCTGATGTAAATATGTGTTAGAGTAATGATACGCCTCAGTTTAGTCGTTATGTAGCAAGAATTTAGGTAGATATAAGCTTGCAAGTTCAGTTTACCTTCGGTGTATCGTGTTCGGTGTACAATATGTGTAACAGGCGTAAAGGTAATGGTGGTACATGATCATCCAGGTATTTGGCTCATATATAATGTTTTATGTTCTGTGGTCTTCGTACCTAGATATGGTTTTAAGGGCTTTTAGACATTCAAATTTCGTTATACCTAATGCTGGTTTAGCATTGATACACCCTTAATTTTTGTGACTGACGAGCGGGAATTAAGTTTTTTTTTTCCAGGGTATATTTCTGTACAGCCCCTAAGCCTCTGGCTGGCCCACTAAGTGTTACTTGTTTCTGTTTTACTTAGGCGGAGTATGAGTATTTATGACTGGCATAGTCGCTTCAGTAAGATTATGCCCCATGTGTTTAACAATTTCTTCTGCTCTGTTGAATTTAAGTTGAAATGTTATTGGGTTTGCAACTGTGCACTGTGTTAGATAATGTTCCAGTGGTCTGTCAGGCATTTCTCCAGTGCTGACATTTCCTCTCATCTTCTGGAACCTGTAAACCTATTTCCCATGCACATGGGGTATCCAAGCCAGATGCGATCTAAGTATACTTCTGTTGTTTTGCTGCTCTCGTTCATCAAAATAAGTGGTTTGTAGTTGGTTGAATTCTTGTACCAACCCGCAGATCCTGATGTTGCAACTCCTGTATTCACCTAGTTGTGCTTACGGGGGGGGTTAAGTTTTGGTAAGCAACGCAACTGGTATGTACAAGACACCTTAATCCACTTGACCATCACGACCGGACAAAATGAGGTGATAGCCGAGGCTATTTGAACCACCCCACCGCCGGCACTCGGAAAACTTGGCTTATTAGGCAAATCGGGCCTTGCATAGTAGGCTGAGAAGTGCGTTCTGGCTACTAGGTACGACATATATATATATATATATATATATATATATATATATATATATATATATATATATATATATATATATATATATATATATATATATATATATATATATATATATATATATATCTGAAAACTCACACCCCAGAAGTGACTCGAACCCATACTGCCAGGAGCAACACAACTGGTATGTACAGGGATGCCTTAATCCGCTTGACCATCACGACCAGACATAAGGAAGTGATAGCCGAAGCTATTTGATCCACTTCCCCGCCGGCACTCGGATGGTAATCTTGGGCATAGCATTTTATCAAATCACCTCATTCTTTGGGGCACACGTGAGGAACACAAATGCGAACAAGCCTGAATGGTCCCCAGGACTAAATGCAACTGAAAACTCTGGGAAGTGGTTCAAATAGCTTCGGCTATCACTTCCTTATGTCCGGTCGTGATGGTCAAGCGGATTACGGCGTCCCTGTACATACCAGTTGCGTTGCTCCTGGCAGTATGGGTTCGAGTCACTTCTGGGGTGTGAGTTTTCAGTTGCATTTCGTCCTGGGGACCATTCAGGCTTGTTCGCATTTGTGTTCCTCACGTGTGCCCCAAAGAATGAGGTGATTTGATAAAATGCTATGCCCAAGATTACCATCCGAGTGCCGGCGGGGAAGTGGTTCAAATAGCTTCGGCTATCACTTCCTTATGTCCGGTCGTGATGGTCAAGCGGATTAAGGCGTCCCTGTACATACCAGTTGCGTTGCTCCTGGCAGTATGGGTTCAAGTCACTTTTGGGGTGTGAGTTTTCAGTTGCATTTAGTCCTGGGGACCATTCAGGCTTGTTCGCATTTGTGTTCCTCACATGTGCCCCAAAGAATGAGGTGATTTGATAAAATGCTATGCCCAAGATTACCATCCGAGTGCCGGCGGGGAAGTGGTTCAAATAGCTTCGGCTATCACTTCCTTATGTCCGGTCGTGATGGTCAAGCGGATTAAGGCGTCCCTGTACATACCAGTTGCGTTGCTCCTGGCAGTATGGGTTCGAGTCACTTCTGGGGTGTGAGTTTTCAGTTGCATTTAGTCCTGGGGACCATTCAGGCTTGTTCGCATATATATATATATATATATATATATATAAATATATATATATATATATATTTTTAAATAGGGAAGGGAGTACCACCTCTGGCTGGAAGAAGGGCAAAATGGGGGAAGAAGGGCAAAGGGGGACCCATAGCCTCGGAGGAAACCACACATAACGCATTGGAGGGAATGTGTATTCCCTCCAATACAGTTTCTGTGTGCTTTTCTCCTACCACCCCCTTCCCTTTTTTTTTTTTCCTTTATTGTGTATTTAAAGGTTACAAAACATACAAGACAAATGCCTAAAGGTTATGGATCTCTTGAAGCTCCTCCGCTTCTGGACAGGAACCGAGGACGCAGCAAGCATTTCCCCTCTGGATCGCCACACTGAGACGCTGAAATAAAAAACTGGAAGCCCTTGGGTCTCTGGTGACGTCAATGAGCTTGGACCCCAATTCCTTGAGAAATCCCAAGGCACTCTTGCCCCAGGGGCCATGCGTCTCAGACGCTATGGGAACAAAGAGGTATTGACCTTCCAGTCGCCTGTACTTGAGTGATTTTGCTGTTTCCCTGTGGTTGGCCGCCCCACCTGCTTGATCAGCTCCGAAGTGTACATAGGTGTCAGCCAGGGTGGATACACATGTGTAGTCCCACACCAACTGTCTACCCTCCTTCCATGAGTATATGGTGATGCCATCAGGGCGAAGTGCTGGGAAATCCGGGTTTTGGACCCCTAGGATGCGAGGTTCTCTCTCCGCTGGGCACCCAGCTGAGACGAGGCTTCTCTTGATGATGTCATTGACCTCGTTGTGTCTTGCATGCCAGCCCTTTGTGCTTCCGCAATGCAACCCATGCAGTCCGTATTGGTCTGCTTCCACCCTGTTGCAAATACACTTGTATTCAGTGTGAATTGGGGCACCAAGGCGGAGGGCCACTGCTACACGAAGGGATTCTGGATCTAGGCGCGTGCCCATTGCAGACATGGGTACTGCCAGGAGGAAGTCTCCTGCATGGGGGGCACGAACTGCTCTGAGGCGGGCTTTCTCCTTGTCTGATGTTGCTACGCTTAGCATGGCATCAGCTACTTTTTCCACTAGAGGGTGGTCCCAGCCGGACTGTTTGTGTTGTTTTGTTGGCTCTATAATGGTTTCTGGGGCTGCAAGAACATTCCACTGATTTGAACATTCAGTGAAAGTAGTATATATATATAAAGTATATATATATATATATATATATATATATATATATATATATATATATATATATATATATATATATATATATATATATATGTATATATATATGTATATATATATATGTATATGTAAGGCGTTGGTGTTCGGCTGTTTCAAAAGCTGGGGCCAGGCCTTCGTCACATAGCAAAAAAAAAAAAAGAGAAGTTTGTCCTTTTGTCTGTGGTAAGGTAATGGGAAGACACACAAAACACAAAGTATAAACAATGAAATTTTTAATTACTCTAGAAAACAAGATATGAATAAAAACAATATCGTAAAATTCAAAACAAGTCAACAAACAAAACAACATGAATAATTACTGGCAATGAAAATTTTACACTAAGACAAAAATGCAAGTTATAGTGATAGCAATATAAATAAGGTGAGGTGCTGGGAATACTGGCTTCAAGCTGCCACCTCCCTTAGTACACGACAGCCAGGGCTTAGTCTACTAATAGAGAGATGTCAACTCCAAGGAGCACAGAGATATTCTGAGGAGTCGGCGTGCTGCTGGCCCAGATGTCGACTCATGGTGGTGGCGTGAGTGCAGGTGCGGCGAGACACCAGCCAATCAGCAACAGGCAGGCGGAGAATGAGCAGTTTGCTGGTTGACGGCGGGCGGTAGCCGGTGTGTCGGGTTGTGCATGGTACGATTTGCTTCCTGGGCAAAACGTTTGGCGATACTGGTGGACGTATCTTCAATATAGTATCTTGTACCTGAAAGACGTAAATATGTAGGGAAGAGCAGGCTCAATCTCTCTTGAAAGAGATTATCGTCACAACTCTCCCTCGAAGCCTGCGGTTCTGGAAGAAGTTACGTCTTCATGTGGTGGAGTGATAGTTGGAGTTGCTTCTACTTCATAGACTCTGGAGAGGGCGTCGGCTATGATGTTGTCAGAACCCTTGATATAGCGGATCTCCAGGTTGAAATCTTGCAGATATAAAGCCCATCGTAGAAGACGTTGGTTATTGAATTGGGCTTGATGTAAGAAGCGGAGAGGATTGTGGTCTGAGAAGATGGTGGTAGACCTGGCACCTTGTAGGTATGGAGCAAAGTGCTGGAGATTCAGGACGATGGAGAGTTGCTCCTTCTCGATAGTGCTGTAGTTCCTCTGGTGGGGTTTCAACTTGTAGCTGTAGTAGCTGACAGGCAGAACCTCCTCGCCTCGTTGCTGCATCAGGACACCCCCGATGCCGGTACCACTGGCGTCGACATGAAGGATGAAAGGCTTGGTGATATCTGGCGAGGCGAGAATAGGATTAGAACAGAGGAGGAATTTGAGTTGTTCGAAAGCAACGGTTTGCTGCATGGTCCAATTATACCGTTGCTTGGGACTGGTTAAAGTGATTAATGGTGTTGCTACCGTACTAAAATTTCTCACAAACCTACGGTAGTAGGAGGCAAGACCAAGGAAGCGCAGGAGCTGCTTCCTGGTGGTAGGCTGTGGATAATGCTGGATGGCTTGAGTGTGTGTTTAACGGAGCTAGGCTGCCACTCCCAATTACATGACCCAGATAACGCACTTTACCTTTGGCAAAGGTGGACTTGCCCAGGTTGATGGTGAGGCCGGCTGTCAGAAGCTTGGCGAACAGTCGTTGCAGCTGGAGCAGATGTTCGCTCCAGGTGTTGGATGCTACGACGATATCATCCAAATAGGCGTAGGTGTTATCCAAGCCCTGGATGACGCGGTTGACAGCTCTCTGAAAGGTGGCCGGGGCATTACATAGTCCGAAAGGAAGGCGTTCATACCTGAAAAGTCCAAAGGAAGTGATAAAGGCAGATATTTCTTTGGCTCGCTCTGCTAGACACACTTGATAATACCCCTTAAGCAAGTCCACTTGGGACAAGTACTGGGCATTACCAATGGCGTCAAGAATGTCATCTATCCGTGGCAAGGGGTATGCATCCTTGACAGTCACATTATTTAACTTACGGTAGTCCGTGCAAAGTCTCACCTTACCTTGGGGTTTTGGCACCAAGATACAGGGTGAGGCCTAGGGGGACTCACAAGGTGCAGCCAGTCCATGATCCAAGAGGTACTGCACCTCAGCACGCATGACTTCCTTCTTGCTAGGGCTGATTCGGTAGAAGGGTTGACGAATCGGCCGGGTGTCAGGGAGCAGCTGGATGTCGTGCTGGGTAACATTACACTCTTGTGGATCATCTCGGAACAACTCCTGATGTTCTTTGAAGATCTTGACGAGAGGTGCACTATGATTGTCCTGAAAATAATTGGGAAGATCAGTTAGGATTTCCGAATTAGAAAGCGCTGACTCCTTGTCAGTGCTTTCGGGAGGAGAAGCAGGGAAGGTCTCACTGTGGATGTATAGCTCTTTAAAGGAAGAGTAGTTAATCATGACAGTGGGAGGAGTACCGTTATATAGCTTCAGGAGGTTGACGTGGCACAACTGGGTCTTCCGCCGCCTATCTGGAGTCTCTAGAACGTAGTTGTGGTTGTTTCTGCACTCCTGTAGGTAGATGCGGTAGGGTCCTGAAAACCTGTTTTGTAAAGGAGAACCTGGGATAGGGAAATAAGCAAGTACGAAGTCTCCCGGTTTAAATTTCCTTACTTTGCTGGTCTGGTCGTAATGAGTCTTCATCCTCTCCTGTGCTTTCAATAGATTATCTTGGGCAAAACTGTGGACCCTCTCTAGAATGTGTTGTAGGGTTTGAAGAAACTGGGGCACATTCTGATGCTCACTGAAGGTGGCATCACGTAGAGAGTCTTTGAAAGCCTTGAGAGGAGTACGGCACTTACGTCCATAGAGCATCTCATAAGGAGATACTCCTAGGGACTCATTGGGAAGACTTCTATAGATACACATTATCAGGTCAATTTGCTTATCCCAATCCTTAGAGGTTTCATTACAAAACTTCTTCAGGAGTGCTTTAATAGTCTGATGACTACGCTCAAGAGAACCCTGTGAAGCAGGATGATAGGGGCTGGACAATACCTGTTTGATGTTGAACTCTTCCAGTGTCCTCTTGAAGAGATCACTGGTGAAGTTGGTGCCACAGTCGCTCTGAACCTCCCTTGGAAATCCATACTGGGTGAAGATCTTCAATAAGTGTTTCACAACCGTAGCAGCCGTAATGTTCTTTACTGGAACTGCTATGGGGAATCTGGTGGTAGGACACAGGATGGTTAAGATATAGGCGTTACCTGAACTGGTCCGAGGTAAAGGACCAACACAGTCTATAATAAGTCTGTGGAAAGGTTCCGCAGGCACCTGTATGGGAGTCAGTGGTTCTCTGGGAATAGAGATGTTCGGTTTACCTGCCATCTGACATGTATGACACTGTTTGACGTACTGTTTGACGCTATTTACCATACCTGGCCAGTAGTAGTCATGACGGATTCCATGGTAGGTCTTGTTAAATCCGTAGTGGGAGAGTGCTCCGTGGGCCAGGTGTAGAATAGTGGGCCGCAGGCTGGCAGGAATCACTAGTTGTTCGACGTTGGCCCAATCGTCCTCCTCCTTCAGTTTACTGGGTCTATATCTGCGGTAGAGCAACTCGTTCTCTAGGAAGAACCCAGGAATACTGTCAGGTTGAGTCTCAGCCTGGAAAAATAATGGTGTCAAGGTAAGATCTTCCCTCTGTAACTTACGGAACTCCAACTTGGTCAGATTCGGGGGTAGTTTCTGAGGGTCTTGAGGGACAGCGGTAGCAGTAGAGTCAGCTGGCTGTGGTCGTGCAGCTTGTGCACGGGTGGTCACTAAAACCGGAGGAGAAACTTCATCACTCTCTTGAACCTTTGCTGGAACATACTCAAAGATGGGATTATCCATTACAGAGGTACACACCTGGGGTTTGTCCATGACGATCAGGTTGGTCGGTTGCAGGTCTTCTGCCAAGTCGTTGCCCAGGAGAAGTTGCACTCCAGGCATGGGAAAAGGCTTTTCCCTGATGGCGACTTGGACTTTTCTGGTCACGAAGGGACAATCCAGGTGGACTCTGGCGAGAGGATAAGGAGTGGTAACAGTGAGGTCAGTGATGAAGACAGTTTCTCCGGTGTAGGCGATATTGGGCACAGCTGATTTCAAAATAATTGATTGAAGAGCCGCTGTGTCCCTCAAGATCTTCAGTTTGAAACGTCCCTCCGGATTTGAGCCGTTGGTAGAGACAGCTCCAGTATACAGGTGTTTACTGAAAAGAGAAAGATCATTAACATGAACACCACCATTCATCACAGGCTTACCGGACTTAGGAGGAGTCTGTTTGGGTTTAGTGGATTCAGTATTTCCTTTGTATTGAGACTTACCACATTTATCTATGGTATGTCCATAGAGTCTACAATACTTACAGTACAATTGCGAGCCAGCTTGATCGGTACTCACTTTCTCGTAACTGTACCAAGACTTCTTACTGGAAGATGGTTCTGGTGTCAGCCGGTGGATGAGGCTGTAAGTGTCAGCCGACTTAGCACACTTTAGGTAGTCGGTTTCTTCTTTATCTGCTAAATATAAACGGACAGGAGGCGGCACACGTCTCAAGAATTCTTCAACTAGCATGAGGTTGACGAGTTCTGCAAAGGTAGAGACATGTGCTGCTTCCAGCCATTTCATAAAATATCTCCTTTTGGTATTAGCAAATTCGAGAAAGGTAGTGGTACTTGCCTTAAGATGGTCACGGAATTTCCTTCGATAACTTTCGGTGGAGAGAAGGTAGGCGTCCAACACTGCTTGTTTCAGAGTCTGGTAGTCATTCTCAGTCGCCAAAGTACTGAGTGTAACTGCAGCTCTACCTGTGAGATGTACTCTGAGAAGGGTTGCCCATTGGTCGGCAGGCCAACTAAGTTGATTAGCAAGGGTCTCAAAGGTGGTAAAAAATACATCAACTTCTGTCTCTACGAATGGTGGCATTAACTTACTTGCATGCGAGATATTGAAACTGACAGGAAGACTGGCGGTAGCTTGCTGGCGTTGAGCGAGGTGTGTAGTTTCCAACTCGAATTCTTGTTGACGACATTCCATAGCCAGAGTTGCTTGCGGTTTGTCATGCTCGCGTTGCATCTCCAATTGGCGTTGTTTTGTTTCAAGCTGTATTCGCTCACTTTCACGGAGTATTGCAAGCTCACGTTCCTTGAGGGCGATTTCACGTTCCTGTTCTTCCTTCCGTATGGCAGCTGCTTCCCTTTGCTGCTCTCGTTCGATCTTGGCAATTTCTAGTTTGAGTTTCATCGTTGCCAAATCAGTTTTATCTGCAATAAAGTAAGTTTCGTGAGTTTCAGAGTCTATCTTACCTTCCTCTAAGAGATGATCCAGTAACAGGTTATGCAGTTCATTTTTGTTGGCTTGGTAGGGAACTTCTAGTTGATACTCATGTGCAAGAGTTTGTAATTCAGTCCTCTTGGCACGACTTAAGGTCCCTATTTCACCTGCTGGATCTGTACTGAAAGCTTGGAGACGAAACATGGTGAAATTAGCAAATAAATGCACAACGAATATACTGTTGTGATATGGTGAATGTCAGTAACAGGACAACGTGGCAACTGGTACCTATCCTGTGGAATCGTTAACAATTAATGTTAATTTCAAGATGATAAATGATTAATGAATCAAGGTCGCAGGAAATATTGTACCGGGTACTCAATGTAAGAGGATAAGGGCAAGAAAATCCTACTAAATAAGCGAAACTGAGTTTCTAAAACAAATGAAACAGTTAATTGCCTCAAAAGTGAATTAGGTAGTTCAAGAATGTAGGCATACCTTGCCGAGTCTCTATAGGACATAAGCAAGTTTTTCCCACTGAAATTAATATGATACTTACAGAATTAGCGAACTTTTGTGCTCTGAAAAAGAAGGCTAATTCCCTACCAATGTAAATATCATCATCTCTGACCGACGTGTAGGGGTGCGAGATGTCAACTGGTGACGAGAACTGCTGCTGAGGTCCCAATTCAGCAATTAAAGTTCGTGCGAGAGGAACTATGATCCTCTTTATCCTCCTACCGTCGGATTGCAGAAGATTAGGTGCACTTGACCCGGGGACAGACCACAGTACCAGAGTACCAATATGATGATCTGCCGAAAATATGAGAAATATCCTAGGGACAAAAGATGGTAAACACGAGTAATAACACGGAGGGAGAGATGACCAATTAAGAGAATGACTGAGGCCTACAGTCTCCACGCAATCCAAAGTTGTCTCACCTTCACCATATGCTACTCTCGGAATGCACAATACACACAGCACCATATGAAAATAAAATTGAATATTGAAAATAGTGAAAAGTTACTTTACCAAAGCCAAATACGCTTACCACAAATTTACGATCTGGTACCAGTACCTGAGTGAAGCTCCCAGACAGGCCCCCATGTAATGTGACGGTAAGGCGTTGGTGTTCGGCTGTTTCAAAAGCTGGGGGCAGGGCCACGTCACATAACAAAAAAAAAAAAGAGAAGTTTGTCCTTTTGTCTGTGGTAAGGTAATGGGAAGACACACATAACACAAAGTATAAACAATGAAATTTTTAATTACTCTAGAAAACAAGATATGAATAAAGACAATCTCGTAAAATTCAAAACAAGTCAACAAACAAAACAACATGAATAATTACTGGCAATGAAAATTTTACTCTAAGACAAAAATGCAAGTTATAGTGATAGCAATATAAATAAGGTGAGGTGCTGGGAATACTGGCTTCAAGCTGCCATCTCCCTTAGTACACGACAGCCAGGGCTTAGTCTACTAATAGAGAGATGTCAACTCCAAGGAGCACAGAGATATTCTGAGGAGTCGGCGTGCTGCTGGCCCAGACGTCGACTCATGGTGGTGGCGTGAGTGCAGGTGCGGCGAGACACCAGCCAATCAGCAACAGGCGGGCGGAGAATGAGCAGTTTGCTTTTTTTTCAGGGATATTCCTGCGCGGGCCCTAAGCCTCTGGCTGGCCCACTAAGTGTTTCTTGTTTCTGTTTTACTTGGGCGGAGTATGAGTATTTATGACTCGTATGGTCGCTTCAGTAAGATTTTGCCATATGTGTTTAACAACTTCTTCTGCTCTGTTGAATCTAAGTTGAAATCTTAATGGGTTTGTAACTGTGCACTGTGTTAGATAATGTCCAGTAGTCTGTCGGGCATTTCTCCACAGTGCTGACATTTCCTTTCTAGTTGACGGCGGGCGGTAGCCGGTGTGTCGGGTTGTGCATGGTACGATTTGCTTCCTGGGCAAAACGATACTATATTGAAGATACGTCCACCAGTATTGGTGATACTGGTGGACGTATCTTCAATATAGTATCTTGTACCTGAAAGACGTAAATATGTAGGGAAGAGCAGGCACAATCTCTCTTGAAAGAGATTATCGTCATAAAATATATATATATATATATATATATATATATATATATATATATATATATATATATATATATATATATATATATATATATGTATATATATATATATATATATATATATATATATAATCCGCCCTGGGAGTATGGGTTCGAGTCACTTCTGGGGTGTGAGTTTTCATTCGCATATAGTCCTGGGGACCATTCAGGCTTGTTCGCATTTGTGTTCCTCACGTGTGCCCCAAAGAATGAGGTGATTTGGTGAAATGCTATGCCCAAGATTACCATCCGAGTTGCCGTCGGGGAAGTGGCTCAAATAGCCTCGGCTATCACTTCCTTTTGACGGCCGTGATGGTCAAGCGGATTAAGGCGCCCTGTAGTTACCAGTTGCGTTGCTTCTGGGAGTATGGGTTCGAGTCACTTCTGGGGTGTGAGTTTTCATTCGCATATAGTCCTGGGGACCATTCAGGCTTGTTCGCATTTGTGTTCCTCACGTGTGCCCCAAAGAATGAGGTGATTTGGTGAAATGCTATGCCCAAGATTACCATCCGAGTTGCCGTCGGGGAAGTGGCTCAAATAGCCTCGGCTATCACTTCCTTTTGACGGCCGTGATGGTCAAGCGGATTAAGGCGCCCTGTAGTTACCAGTTGCGTTGCTTCTGGGAGTATGGGTTCGAGTCACTTCTGGGGTGTGAGTTTTCATTCGCATATAGTCCTGGGGACCATTCAGGCTTGTTCGCATTTGTGTTCCTCACGTGTGCCCCAAAGAATGAGGTGATTTGGTGAAATGCTATGCCCAAGATTACCATCCGAGTTGCCGTCGGGGAAGTGGCTCAAATAGCCTCGGCTATCACTTCCTTTTGACGGCCGTGATGGTCAAGCGGATTAAGGCGCCCTGTAGTTACCAGTTGCGTTGCTTCTGGGAGTATGGGTTCGAGTCACTTCTGGGGTGTGAGTTTTCATTCGCATATAGTCCTGGGGACCATTCAGGCTTGTTCGCATTTGTGTTCCTCACGTGTGCCCCAAAGAATGAGATGATTTGGTGAAATGCTATGCCCAAGATTACCATCCGAGTTGCCGTCGGGGAAGTGGCTCAAATAGCCTCGGCTATCACTTCCTTTTGACGGCCGTGATGGTCAAGCGGATTAAGGCGCCCTGTAGTTACCAGTTGCGTTGCTTCTGGGAGTATGGGTTCGAGTCACTTCTGGGGTGTGAGTTTTCATTCGCATATAGTCCTGGGGACCATTCAGGCTTGTTCGCATTTGTGTTCCTCACGTGTGCCCCAAAGAATGAGGTGATTTGGTGAAATGCTATGCCCAAGATTACCATCCGAGTTGCCGTCGGGGAAGTGGCTCAAATAGCCTCGGCTATCACTTCCTTTTGACGGCCGTGATGGTCAAGCGGATTAAGGCGCCCTGTAGTTACCAGTTGCGTTGCTTCTGGGAGTATGGGTTCGAGTCACTTCTGGGGTGTGAGTTTTCATTCGCATATAGTCCTGGGGACCATTCAGGCTTGTTCGCATTTGTGTTCCTCACGTGTGCCCCAAAGAATGAGGTGATTTGGTGAAATGCTATGCCCAAGATTACCATCCGAGTTGCCGTCGGGGAAGTGGCTCAAATAGCCTCGGCTATCACTTCCTTTTGACGGCCGTGATGGTCAAGCGGATTAAGGCGCCCTGTAGTTACCAGTTGCGTTGCTTCTGGGAGTATGGGTTCGAGTCACTTCTGGGGTGTGAGTTTTCATTTTCATATATATATATATATATATATGTATATATATATATATATATATATATATATATATATATATATATATATATATATATATATATATATATATATGTATATATATATATGTCGTACCTAGTAGCCAGAACGCACTTCTCGGCCTACTATGCAAGGCCCGATTTGCCTAATAAGCCAAATTTTCCTGAATTATTATATTTTCTCAATTTTTTTTCTTATGAGATGATAAAGCTACCCATTTCATTATGTATGAGGTCAATATTTTTTTATTGGAGTTAAAATTAACGTAGATATATGACGAAACCTAACCAACCCTACCTAACCTAACCTAACCTATCTTTTTAGGTTAGGTTAGGTTAGGTAGCCGAAAAAGTTAGGTTAGGTTTGGTTAGGTAGGTTAGGTAGTCGAAAAACAATTAATTCATGAAAACTTAGCTTATTAGGCAAATCGGGCCTTGCATAGTAGGCAGAGAAGTGCGTTCTGGCTATTAGGTACGACATATATATATATATATATATATATATATATATATATATATATATATATATATATATATATATATATATATATATATATATATATATATATATATATATATATATGACGTACCTAGTAGCCAGAATGCATTTCTCAGCCTACTATGCAAGGCCCGATTTGCCTAATAAGCCAAGTTTTCATGAATTATTTGTTTTTCGACTACCTAACCTAACTTTTTCGGCTGCCTAACCTAACCTAACCTAACCTATAAAGATAGGTTAGGTTATGTAGGGTTGGTTAGGTTCGGTCATATATCTACGTTAATTTTAACTCCAATGAAAAAAAATTGACCTCATACATAATGAAATGGGTAGCTTTATCATTTCATAAGAAAAAAATTAGAGAAAATATATTAATTCAGGAAAACTTGGCTTATTAGGCAAATCGGGCCTTGCATAGCAGGCCGAGTACGACGTTCTGGCTACTAGGTACAACATATATATATATATATATATATATGTCGTACCTAGTAGCCAGAACGCACTTCTCAGCCTACTATGCAAGGCCCGATTTGCCTAATAAGCCAAGTTTTCATGAATTAATTGTTTTTCGACTACCTAACCTACCTAACCTAACCTAACCTAACTTTTTCGGCTACCTAACCTAACCTAACCTATAAAGATAGGTTAGGTTAGGTTAGGTAGGGTTGGTTAGGTTCAGTCATATATCTACGTTAATTTTAACTCAATAAAAAAAAATTGACCTCATACATAATGAAATGGGTAGCTTTATCATTTCATAAGAAAAAAATTAGAGAAAATATATTAATTCAGGAAAACTTGGCTTATTAGGCAAATCCGGCCTTGCATAGTAGGCTGAGGAGTGCGTTCTGGCTACTAGGTACGACATATATATATATATATATATATATATATATATACATATATATATATATATATATATATATATATATATATATATATATATGTCGTACCTAATAGCCAGAACGCACTTCTCAGCCTACTATTCAAGGCCCGATTTACCTAATAAGCCAAGTTTTCATGAATTAATGTTTTTTCGTCTACCTAACCTACCTAACCTAACCTAACCTAGCTTTTTTTGGCTACCTAACCTAACCTTACCTATAAATATAGGTTAGGTTAGGTTAGGTAGGGTTGGTTAGGTTCGGTCATATATCTACGTTAATTTTAACTCCAATAAAAAAAAATTGACCTCATACATAGAGAAAAGGGTTGCTTTATCATTTCATAAGAAAAAAATTATAGTAAATATATTAATTCAGGAAAACTTGGCTTATTAGGCAAATCGGGCCTTGAATAGTAGGCTGAGAAGTGAGTTCTGGCTACTAGGTACGACATATATATATATATATATATATATATATATATATATATATATATATATATATATATATATATATATATATATATATATATATATATATATATATGCAAACAAGCCTGAATGGTCAAGCCTGAATGGAACAAGCCTGAACAAGCCTGAATGAAAAGAATGAGGTGATTTGGTAAAATGCTATGCCCAAGATTACTATCCGAGTGCCGGCGGTGGGGTGGTTCATATAGCCTCGGCTATCACCTCATTATGTCCGGTCGTGATGGTCAAGTGGATTAAGGCGTCTTGTACATACCAGTTGTGTTGCTCCTGGGAGTATGGGTTCGAGTCACTTCTGGGGTGTGAGTTTTCAGTTGCATATTGTCCTGGGGACCATTCAGGCTTGTTCGCATTTGTGTTCCTCACGTGTGCCCCAAAGAATGAGGTGATTTGGTAAAATGCTATGCCCAAGATTACTATCCGAGTGCCGGCGGTGGGGTGATTCAAATAGCCTCGGCTATCACCTCATTATGTCCGGTCGTGATGGTCAAGTGGATTAAGGCGTCTTGTACATACCAGTTGTGTTGCTCCTGGGAGTATGGGTTCGAGTCACTTCTGGGGTGTGAGTTTTTAGTTGCATATTGTCCTGGGGACCATTCAGGCTTGTTCGCATTTGTGTTCCTCACGTGTGCCCCAAAGAATGAGGTGATTTGGTAAAATGCTATGCCCAAGATTACTATCCGAGTGCCGGCGGTGGGGTGGTTCAAATAGCCTCGGCTATCACCTCATTATGTCCGGTCGTGATGGTCAAGTGGATTAAGGCGTCTTGTACATACCAGTTGTGTTGCTCCTGGGAGTATGGGTTCGAGTCACTTCTGGGGTGTGAGTTTTCAGTCACTTCTGGGGTGTGAGTTTTCAGTTATATATATATATATATATATGTCGTACCTAGTAGCCAGAACGCACTTTTTGGCCTACTATGCAAGGCCCAATTTGCCTAATAAGCCAAGTTTTCCTGAATTAATATATTTTCTCTATTTTTTTTCTCATGAAATGATAAAACTACCCATTTCATTATGTATGAGGTCAATTTTTTTTATTGGAGTTAAAAGTAACGTAGATATATGACCGAACCTAACCAACCCTACCTAACCTAACCTAACCTATCTTTATAGGTTAGGTTAGGTTAGGTAGCCGAAAAAGTTAGGTTAGGTTAGGTTAAGTAGGTTAGGTTGCCGAAAAACAATTAATTCATGAAAACTTGGCTTATTAGGCAAATCGGGCCTTGCATAGTAGGCTGAGAAGTGCGTTCTGGCTACTAGGTACGACATATATATATATATATATATATATATATATATATATATATATATATATATATATATATATATATATATATATATATATATATATGCATATATATATATATATATATATATGCAAGTTCCATTTTATTTCCAAACACTGGTTAGTTTGATTATTAAGATCAGGAGTTTGCTCCTGATTCTTTCTTTGTTCTCTGATTTGCTCTTTGAGATTATAGGCTTCAACGCTCAATTATATAACCCCCAAAGCCGGCCTTATATGCAAACTGTAATCGTGCAGCCTCGCGCATCAAAATAAACAGGATTGCCTTCTTGATCGGTCATTGTAATGCTCACACTGTCGACAATTGAAGTGTTCAGAGGTTTATATAACTTCTTATTGCCACCGCCGTTCCCATTTAAAAAGACAACATCCAGTATATTGACCAACTGATCACCATAACTTGTAGGCATAATTTTGTCGCAATAAATACACAAATTATCCATCATTCCTCTCGGCTGCGGTGGGTAGACACATAAATTAGTTTCCTTGCTGGTCTCATATTTTATACCCCTGATGAAATATATGACATAATCCTCACCTGTCTCGGCGCCTATTACCTTCTCGATCGCACGCCCGAACGATAGCGAAATTCGGCAAACCATATTATATACCTCTTCACCCGGTCTTTGGAACTGCGACATTATGGCGTCGCTGTATATGGCATTAAATTGATTGCGATTATAGCTTGAATCGTATTTTATATACGTCGTCCCGTATTTTGGATACAGCTTTTTATAAGCTTTATCTATAAAGCTCAATTCCTTGCTTGACAATATATTGGCTATTTCATTGTTAATTTCATTATTAATTTCCTTTATGCTTCCTGCCAAAATGTTGTTTTTCAGTAAAAACTTCGAATAGGTGTGTTTAAAGCCCGTCATTTCTACATTGGTGCATATTAAACCAACCCTCACATAACTCTCTAGATCGTCTTTTATAATCACGTATTGATATGTGGGGAACAATAATTTCTGTAAACACATTTCATAGGCGCGCTTGGGATTCAAATTTAATTCCTTATACAAGTGATTTGAAAAAGCGCTGGGAATGTTATCTGGATACAGATCTGCATTGGCAACGTTGGTCGCGTATATGATGTGAGTGTCCATTCTGGCAACAGTACCAGGTCACGGGTGGGCAATGAATAAATGCTCAAATCGCCGTAATTTGTTTTTAATATGCCAACCATGAAGGGGCGACCCGATCCCCGCGACCTTGGCCCGCTTAAGCGGGAGGTTAGAGGTCGAGCCAGGCACGCTCCGTCTCCTGTTAATTCCCTCATCGATAACCTGTCTGCGAGCCGCGGCGCTTCTAAATAGATCCACCGGGATTGAAGCCACATTAAAAAATAGTTTTGCTAGAGGTAGTTTAGT
This sequence comes from Procambarus clarkii, assembly GCF_040958095.1. Taxonomy (NCBI): domain Eukaryota; kingdom Metazoa; phylum Arthropoda; class Malacostraca; order Decapoda; family Cambaridae; genus Procambarus; species Procambarus clarkii. The sequence continues at coordinate 9,989,706 of NC_091202.1, read as the reverse complement.
AGGGGCAAATAAAGCATTATGGACTGTCATCCCATATATAATATCATTAATTATATGCAAACCAACCACAGGACTCATTATATTACCATTAACGTCCCATTTGACAAGCCCACTCTCGTCGAAATATTTTAAAAGTGCCCTTGCATATTCGTGATGTATTGCTTTTAATCTCAGATTTATCAGATGCGTTACAGTAGGATTAGATCTTTCGGGCTGGGCGTGCTCAGTCGTCTGTTGCGGGGGCGTCGGCATCGGTATCTCTGGCACTGTTGGCAAAAGGGACAGCACTTGCTCGTCCATTATTTTCCGCGGGACTAAATAATACTCTCTCATTTGGTAAATAAACGCGACAACAGATTATCGGCAATGGGAAGGAGAATAGATAGGATATTACCACCTCAATTGCTAGTTAATATATTTTTTTTAAATTGCCGCGGAAGGTTTTTTGCAAGCTACCACACGAATTATTGAACTATATTTTTTCATTTTTTTTAAAACCTTGCTAGGCACGGGTAATTTATTTCTTAAAAGATTTTTTAATATTTCTGATAGGCAATTTATGTGTGGCTTTTTAATTTTTCAATTAATTTCTTTCTGCTAGAATACTTAAGATCGGCTAATAGTCTCATCAGATCCCAGTATTTCTGAACTAAAGGCTCCTTCATAGTTTCAGTACGTCATCGGCATCGACCCATTGGTCGAATGATTGATCGTAACCCTCGTATCTGACTTTATATTGCAACTGACCATCGACTTCTCTCTTGCTCAAAACCTTTTCAATATTGAAGGCGGCGGGCAAATGGGTGAGGGTTAGTTCTTGTCTATAAAACCCCCCGTCAATATTACCCCCGTACAAATGTTTAAAATAGTATAAGGGACCCTCTGGCTATGGTCCACTCGCGCGATTGTGAAGATTTCTCGTGTATTCTGCTGTTTGAAACCTTTTTTAAATTTCGAAACGCGATCAGATAAAGTAATGCGTACTGTTTCTCCAACCTTCAGCTGTGGAATGATGCGCCGCGATGTTTTGCCTGGGTTTTTATACATGAAGTTAAATAGATTGACAATCTCTCTTAGTTTCGTTAAAGCATGTACCTCTCTGGGGGTTCTGCCCCCCCCCCCCAACCCTCGGTGAGGCGAGACATTATATGTTTTTACAACGGCAGGCAGCACCCCTATATATTTCAATGTGTTGTGCGAAGTCATATACTTGTAAAGCTTAGTTTTCAAAGTACGTATGAATCTTTCGGCTATGGATGCTTTTGTTTCCTGAGAAAATACACTATACAGCACAATATTTTTAGAGGACAACATCCTTTTCACACACGCGTTGTAAAATTCACCCCCGTGATCTGAATTAATTTTCCGCACCCCGCGCGAGTGAGGTCTCTCTAGTATAGATTTTAGTGCCCTACACACAATGTTCGCGTCTTTACTAGTTAGCGGCACTACTTGAGCAAACCTGGAGTATATGTCCACACAAACAAGCAGATATTTGATGCCATTATTCATCCTTGCCAACTTCCCCATTTCTGCTAGATCAATAGACACATAAACCCGTGGTATAGGACTCAAAACTCGTCGACGCGCGAATTTTCAAGGTTGTAAATAATGCACCGTATATGCATCTGAGGATTTTAAGTAATCTCTCACATCGTCCAGTGTTATGTCAGAATTAAGTAATTTAGCTGCTTTATATAATCTCTGCACGCCTCCAAATCCCCCAATGGAAGTAGGATCATTATAAACTCGATCGAGTATTTGCTGTTTCTTGCTCACCATTGATAAACTATTTCAAATGGTTTCTCTTCGACAATATTCCCACGCAAAGTTATGCTGGCGGGTGTGCTTGACCCCAGATCTACAAATAAATACCATAGGGTTTGGCAATGACCTTTTTATATATTTCTAGAAATTTCTTTGAATCCTGCTTCCCAAATATTTGACGTCCAAAAGTCTCAATTTGAGAAAAATCTCTTGATTTGACTAATAAGAAATGCGAGGCATTTAGGCTTATGTTCCTAGAATATTTTCCAGGGAAAAATATATTTTGCGTGATCAATATGGCAGAGATGTTATGATGACGCCCCCTGGTGAAAATATCAGAAACAATTTTTGAATTTGCGCTTTCAGTAAAGAGATCGTCGATTATTATCAGTATTGGGGAATTATCCATTTGCTCATCCAAAGGATCAATAATGCTCGAATGAGCAATAATTTTTCTATTAATTTGTGGATTGTTCATCAACTCAGAATATCCCCCACCACATATAATTATTCGAGCGAATGTTTCATGATACTTGTGCATGAGTTTGTTGTATAATAATGATTTCCCCGCATTTGAATAACCCGCTATTATCATCCGACATGGTTCCCTGAAGATGTTAAGATGGGCCTGAGATATTATCTCATTAGGTCTTTCCATGTTTGGGGCAGAGTCTCTACTGTTTAATATGTGCACTGTGGAATGTTTTTTATATATGGAAAAGAACACGGGGGGGGGGGGATATAAAAAAAAAACATGTATTTCTTTTTTATAGAAACATAAACATGATATATACAAGCTTAGGCGTGACAAAGAAAACATTAAAAAATACATACTTTTGTTTATTGAAACAAAAACATAATATATACATATTTACGAGCTTAAATCTATAGGTCGGCAAAACACTTTTGCAAACATAATAATAATAATAGGTAATAATAATAATAATAATAATAATAATAATAATAATAATAATAATAATAATAATAATAATAATAATAATAATAATAATAACATCCCCTACACACACACACACACACACATTAATGTGAGAATGCAAACAGTTTTTTTTTTAATGCAGAGGAGCGAGTATATTTCACCGCAAGTTTGGGAATAGGCTTTGGGCCAAAGAATCTCTCTTGGCCCACATATTGAAAATTGTGTAATGACGCCGTCCTGCAGGGCGTATATTTTGTTCCACATTTTCCTCTACATCCACATTCATCTCCAAGTCACTAAAGACCGCCTCCTCATCCTCTGGATTGTGTGGAATATCAGGGTGACCATAAGCGAGTGAAACGGTGGGGCTTATTACGTATCGCTTATCATCAAACGCGGATAAGCCTCTCTTGACAGTAACGCATGTGCACATTTGCCCGCCAACATTTCTAATAGACCTAGTCACAAACCTCCGACATGTGTTTGTTTCAAGGGCGTCTATGAAAGATGAGTGTTCTAGCCCAGCTTGCTGACGTCGTGTGATCCCCTTGCATCTGCAAATGTGCTGTTTATCCAGCGTCACTAGCGAGTACATTTTGGGCTTAAGGGCAACGAGCTGGGTTATAATTTTAGACCCTACTTCGGACTTTAAAAGACCCAGTTTGCCTTTTTGCCCGATTGAATATAGAGAATGATCTTCGGGGAAATTGCTAAAATCAATGTGGCATATGAGCGGGGCCTTATTAAGCTCTTCAAAAGCATCTTTGCAAGTAAGCTGAATAATGTACGAGTCAGTGTCTGTGTAGAGCAGTTTTGCCTTGTCACCATATTTCGCTTTGACCGTGTCGTACCAAAAGGAATATAGCCGCCTTTTAGCTATTTGAAGAATTTGAAAGCCTAGATATGTGGGCGTGTCGATAGTGAGTGAATATTTGCGGGTCGTGCATAGGACACGGTCCTCACTCAGCAAAGTCTCTCGTTTGAAAAACGGGTCGTGCGCGTGTTTGAGGAACTGTTTGCGAGTTGTGGTTAAATAGTATTTATTGGCATAACGCTCCAAATTCGTTAAAGATTTGCCATATATTGCGTTATTTACAAGTTTAAATGCCTTAGACTTAATTGCACAGGTCGAGTTTGTTCGCTCGCGAATATTGCTATCTACAAAGGACTTGATGTGCGCCCTCTGCTCGAATTCAAAGATAGTGTGCACGCGCGAGACTTCCACCCCTAGTCGCATTAAAAGCTGAAGCAAATCTAAACTAATTAAATAGTCACATTGTGCTTCATGGGTGGCAATGAGTTTTCGATTATTGTGCGGCAGCTTGCGATTTTCCGCAACTAGGATCGACTTGCTGTATTCTGACAGTTGTTCCGTCACGATGTCGGCGTGTGCTAAAATTAATGGCAGGTCGTCAGTGTATCTAGCAACGTCGGGGGAAACTTGTTTAGTGTCACACAAAATCCAATAACCGCCCTCTTGATCGCAGTCAATATTTCTCAAACCCTGCAATAGCATTTCATCGCGTTCAGCATCAGTTAGGCAACGGAAACCGCCAGTGGGGAGCTTTTCACTCATGCACGAGATAAAGGATGTTGGTTCCATCCTCACCAGACCCCGCCCCGGTGTAATGGTTCTCGGCGGCAGACAGTTGCTTTACAATTGACGTAAAGCCTCCTCTTAAATTCCTGCGAATGAGGTCATACATTCTAGGGTCTGATATTGGATCTAGCACCACCTTACTTTTGAACATGAAGGCTTCCCATGCGAAACTAGATAAAGAGAGGTAATATGCAATATCTAATCTATAAAGATCTAACATAGTGCGTCGCCACACCGTGAAAATGTCGGCCAAAATGCCAGTATCAACTTTTAAATACAAGACGAGATATTCGCCAATATTGCGACACTTGGCCAATTTAAAGACCTCCAACGCTTGTTTGTATTCTTTTTCAGGGAGCTCTTCCTGTGTTAAGGTATTGAAAAATGCATCTCTGGGGGGGAGCTGCGGTTCATTTAATACATCCCAATTTGACACGTAATCATAACAAAAGGACTGATTGCCAGTTAACAATAAATTATGGGCCTCAGCAGGGACCTTATCTAACATGGCGAGAGTGAACGTCGTATCTTTGCTGCTGTCGATGTGTTCCTTGGCTAATTTGGGCAATGATCCATTGAGCAAGGCTAAGCTGTCCATAAATCTAAGAAAGTCAATGTCAACTTTCATAAATTTATACCCGTCTTTGGACATAATGTCTACGTTGCGTTTGGGCACGTTTCCTAACTCGTTTAACAAAACCCCTAAATCATACGACGCATTATGTGAAAACGTGTGCAAGTATTTGTAGCCATCTTTGCACTGGAGCGAGAGCATAGGGCGGCTAAGTAATTATGTTCTCTCAGTGAATGATCGTGGTGCCTATTTTTGACGATTTTGGGCCTGAAAGGTTCGTCGCATATCTCGCACATGGTCTGACTCTTGTAAATCTCCTTTTGCTCCTTCGACATGTGCAGATGGTAATATGGCTGTTCTTGGGCTATTCTGGCCCACGAGGAGGATAGTTTATTAACGAAATGGGTTGCAGAATTGGGCCCGAGGTAGAAATATTTTTCGACGATATTATAGCGACGGGCTATGATTATGTACGCATATGCGATGGCCCTGTGACGTGCTTCGATTATGCCCTGTGGCCTATCCTTTTGCAGGGCACATTCGAAATCGTAGTAGCACGTGTGGCTTGGCCCGTACGCTCGCCCAAAATGTTTAAACTCTATTTTCTTTTCTGGGGGAGGAAAATGCAACGTTTGTTTGACTTCGCAAGTTGCTTCATGTTCGAGCATTTGATGGTGGGAGGGCGATTAGACAGCTGTGGCAGAATTTATGATCAGCTGGGATGTTTTCCGAATGAGACCTCGTATTACGCACATATTTGGTAAAGTTCTTGATGAGGACCAAATGTCGGCCTTCCAGCATAAGTAAAGATATGACATCCTTAAAATTCCCACGGCCTTTTCTAGCCAAACTAATGTAATGACGACCATTATCTCCTTTTGCCAAAACATAAATAAATATCGAAGACCTGTTTAAATATTCGACTTTGGCGATGTCGTCAAAAGATATCGGCGTGCCTATATTATTACTCCATCTTACTTGTCGGCGTCACCATCGCCCAGATTTGGCCTGATTGTTGATGTTGTTATAAAGGAGCCCGCGGGCCAAACATTTGTGCACAGCGATGCACTGCATAATGGCAAATATTGGCTTCCCCTCGGGGGTTGAATATGTGGCCTTTGCCCCGTAACTTGGCCGGGTAATCTACGAATGAACCCAGTCGAACTGGGTGTTCGATGAGGGCCACATTTATGTAAAACCCCGAAATCGACTCTATCCCGACACTCGACCCTTCCTGTTCCCCTAGCAACTCCTCTAGTTTATTGTCGATCTCTTCGGCCCACAAATTAACAAGCTGTTCTACTTCCTCTTGAGTTATGGCACGCATTTCCCCGCGCATGTGCATTACTGGATCAAAATCATCGTCGGGCTCTACGTTGAGCCTCCGCACCGCAAACGTAAAGTCAGGGAAAAGTCGAATGTCTGGATGTTCTAAAGTGAATAACCCATTGACAAAAAATCAATGAAAAATGCGCGATATGTTCGTAAATAAGCCCCTGGATCACCCTGCACGTGCTCTGGCACGCTAAATGAATAGCGTGTGTAAGCCCCATTGAAATTGCGAATGATGTTCACAATTTCAATATCCCGAGGAGGGGGAGGGGAAGGAGAAGGTGGCGGTGATGAGTCGACCGACTCTGGCGAGGTGTTGGGTGATGAGTCTGCTGGGTTTGATGATGAGGCGTGACTGTCAGCGTCTGAAAAAAAGAGGTATTAATAACAGTATTGTATGTATGTAGTGTGTGTATGTAGTGTGTGTGTGGTGTGTGTGTGTGTGTGTGTGTGTG